>NC_079441.1:36769335-36976654 GCF_903798145.1 Danio aesculapii | reverse complement strand
TAATAACTACACACTATTGATTCATTTATTAAACATTAGCAAAAAGTGAATTCATTATTAGCTGAGCTTTAACTCTACGTTAATAGACCTTATACAGTTTATAACTACAGCTGCAAATGCTGTAATCTGTAATCTATGACAGTTTGCGTTCATTGAACAGTAAAAATGATTAATAAATCCATATAAAACAGTCCCTTTAAAGTCAGGTTAAAAGCCCCAAACTGTCATAGATTATTAAAGACGCAAACCCCTCGCTGCACCACAGCTGCAGCTTTAGCAAACCTCCTAATACCTGCAGCACCAGGACTTTATGATTGTTTATGAGCATCAAACGTGGCTGATCTGCTTGGTGAAATATTTGACTGTGTGTCACTGCATCCCAAAGGACTAAAACGATATAAAGAAATCACTGCTGAGTGAGAGCGCTTCCTAAACTGAACAGTGCATCATCAATGACATAAGCGTGCTCAGGCTCCAATGCAATGTGAGTGCGGGCCGATGGGGGAGACGGGAGGGGGGACAAGCGTGCTTCAGCCCGTTTCAAGGCAACTGTGCATAGTGTGAATACGCACTAAGCTGAAGGAAAATACATGAATGAATAGTAATAGTTAATTGGTATTTTAATAAGTGCTTTATTAACTTCATCCAGTTTTGTGGCCTAAAGGTGTAAACAATTGTTTATGCTTTTTAAATCCCTTATAAATGACAATTAAAGGCTCAGTTATATTGTAAAAATGAATTTCATTATATTGTATTAAATGAAAAATAAATCTTATCTAAAATAAAATTACTGTACAGTTTAAACAACGCTAAATAACACTGAAATGTTGCATCATAATATATCATTAAATTATTATATTGTTGTTGTTTTATCCAGTTTTATCTTATATTTTGATACTCCTGTTATTCAGAAATGTTTAATATTTATAGAAATTTTATTGTTTTAAATAAGATTGTAAAGATTTATTGTTCATTTGATACTGAGCCTTTAACTGTTATTTATAGGGATTTAAAAAGCATAAAAAGTCCTCACTTTAGATTAGGTCACATAACTGTATGAAATTGAGTTAATAAAGCATTTATTAACATAAAAACTAACTATATTACTATATGCCTGATTAATCAAATATATAAATGTTAATTTAAATAGTTTATTATTCGTTTACTAACTCATTCTGAATGATCTGAAAAAAATACACCAACTATTCCTAAATCACTGGTTTGTAAATTATGCAAAATTTAATTTAGTAATGAAAAATCCATCATTAAAGTGTGAAACACAACCATTAAGCACATTATAGAGTCAAGATTAAAGCTCTTGTAGCTGCATTTATAAACTTATTGCTAACATTTATTAATGCTTAACAGATAATGAATTGACTATTTGCTAATGCTTCATAAATAAATCATAGCCTGTAGTTATTTTAAAGTGTTACCAGCACACTTTGTTCATCTTACTGCTTCTCATTCAGGTATATTGTTCCGAATATTGTCAAAACGAGCTACTCTTCATTTAGAAATATTTTAAGTGATTGTTTACCCAAAACTGAATAATTAATAATTCATAATTTATATATTTCATTTAATAATTCATCATTTCTTAACATTTTTAATCTGTATGACTCTGTTTCCTCTGCTAAACACAAAATGTCATATTTTGAAGAATGTTGGTAACCAAACAGGGGTTAACTATCAAAACACTGTTTTTTCTTTTTTTTATGTGGACACACTGTCAATTAACAGAAGTGTTCTGTTTTTAATTTACTTTCAATTAACAGACATGTTCTGTTTTTAATTTACTGTCAATTAACGGAAGTTTTCCATTTTTATTTTTACGGTAAAAAAAATCTGTGTAATGAGCTGCCAGTACATTTTCCCGTTTTTTTTACTGAATTTTTTTAGAGAGTACATTTGATGAAATAAGCCTCAAACTACTCTTAAACAACACATATAAATAAATAACACATACTTGTTACTTAAGTAACACATTTAGCTACTTTAAGTGACTTTAGATTGTAATGTAGGCCTATTACTTTTCTCCCAACACTGCAAATAAGATCAACATATGTCCTGTTATATTTTTCAGACCTTTGAAATGTAAAACGAGTACTCCAAACGATCGCCTAAACAAGATTACTACACTAGGCTTGACTACTACATTACAACTACCAAAATAGGGCATTTCATTTAATGCTGTAAACAAATTAATCCAGAATAATATATTATTATACCTCTCTCGTAATACACGTCAGCAGAGTTCGTGCATAGAGTCAATTAACCAAATGCCTGACAGACCAGACAGATTTTGAGAAACTCAGCACTCGGAGACTCAGACAAGGCGAACGGATTTAAAATCTGAGAATTAATTGCAGGAAACCAATTCATACACCTTAGAGAAAGTTATTTACTGATAATAACATGAAACAAAGTATGTTTGATGTTCCAGGTCCTTCGGGATGAAGCAGGCCGTCATCTACACAGAGAACAGGGCCTCTCCTGGTTCTGGTACATTTAAATGTATTTTTATTGTTTGATTGTTTGATGCGTTTTATTGTTTGATTGTGATGGTGTTGGGGTCGTTTTTATCCACTCTGGGGTCATTTTGAGGCTTAATTTGGCCTAAATTTCCTCTGTTTCAGCAACTGGAGTGATTATTTTGTGACAAATACTATTTTGACACATATTTTAGGAAAATGCTTTGGAATAAAAAAAATAAACGTTTTCAAAAAATACACTCAGGGCATATTGACCCCCCCCCCCAACCCCCCCCCCCCCCCCCCCCCCCCCCCCGGCTTTGGTTATGTTGGTGCTTTTTTGGCCCCATTGACTCCCATTATAAAAAAAAATTTTGATTGCAAAGCCATGGCAGCATATAATCATGCATTCTTGATAATTGCTGGTTTTCCCTGTTGGGAACCGTTAAAATGTGTAATTTTTGGTGTTGATCATTAGTTACAGTGCAAAACAAGCTTAGTTAATGGTTTTTATATAATGTGGGTGTGTGTGTGTAAGGGGGAGACTTTTGTGCACTTACCTTAATATGTCTGAGAAACTCAAAATAAGCCCCTCAGCTCTCAGAACACAGTGAGTGTATTTCTGCACACACACTAAAAGCTGCTGTTTTACTCCACTGAACTCCATATAAAAGCCAAAAACTGTTTTGCACAGGCCTATCTAAAGGGTTTATGCTGTCAACTGAACGTCAACAGGAAAAATGACAAATTGTCCCAGTAAAAAAAAAAAACTGCAACAAATATGATTATAATGGAAGTCAATGGGGCAAAACAGCCACTAAAATAATAGTAGTCAATTTGAACAAGGGTTAAATATTTTTTATTCTGTTTGTTCAGGCATAACTAGAACCTGTCTCAAATTAATGTGTTGTTTTTTTATCTTTCATTGCAAGAAAAGTATGACGTAAAAGACCTAGTGGGAGAGGGCAGCTATGGCCAGGTCTATGACAGACACAGAAATGCGGCCAGAAAACAGGTAAGTCTATTCTCCCTAGTCCAGTTTAGATGACATCAACTTTGAAGAAATCATGTTTGATTGTTCTCTTATGTTTTATTTTCCTTTTTATCCACAGTTTGCCATCAAGCTGACTTATTCCTAAATTGACAGCAATGTGGTAAGTCTGAAAACACCATCCGTGATTCATATTTAAAGCATCATAAAATAAACTTAATAGATGTGTCTGTCTGTCTACGGCTGTGGTTATGTGAACAAACTTTATACAAATATCTGCTAATTATTTTGTGATTCATTGCTGTTTTCTGTTTATTTACGGATATGATGGGACCTTTATCAGTGCTTTGCTGAGTTTTGATGCTGAAAATTCAACTTTGCAGTTTAACTGTGACTTATTTAATGGCCTTTATATTTCTGTTACATTTCTCTCTCTCTCTCTCTCTCTCTCTCTCTCTCTCTCTCTCTCTCTCTCTCTCTCTCTCTCTCTCTATATATATATATATATATATATATATATAGAGTGTCTTTTAAGAATGTTCAAATTGTTGTATTCTTTTGTTTGTTAACTCTGTACAGTAAGGTCCTCTTGTTAACATCAGTTAATTTAACTAAAGTAATTTAGTTTATACTTTATTTTAGTGTTACCTAATGTACTTTATATTCTTTTTGCATGTATTTAATAAGCAACGCACTAAGTATTGTTGTTATCATACCTGTTAAATTAATCTGTTTCACAGCTTAGCCCAATATCTTGATAATACCAAAGCTTCTGCAGTTTATCACATGAAAATCTTATACCGTCAGAAGCCAAATTACCAGGTTTTTACACCACAATTGACAAGACCAGTACAGATAATATATATCAAGCTCCCATAATGCAATTCAAAAGTATAAATAAAACACACACACAAACACACACACAGACACACACACAAAACATGAATCACAAAATACGGAAAACAGCTAATTTACAGATTTTCTTTTACAATTAGATTGAAAAACAGGATTATATGTTGTTGATATGCAGCTAATGTGCACTTTATCTTTAGCCTGGCTATCATGAAGAGCTACCAAATGAAGTGGCAATGATGAAAATTGTGAGAGATCATCCCAGACCGCTGCTCATCAAATTTTATGAGTGGTTTTTGGTTGAAGACAAGAAATTGCCCGACTGGGTAAGTCATTTTATATAGCACATTTCACGCACGATGCATTGCAAGAGGTTTTGTCTAGTTTCTTATTGTTGTCTTGATTTTGTAACTAAAAATTCTTAAATCAAGACGCATTTCTAGACAAGTAAATAACTTTGTGTGGTTTTTTTTTTAGAAAAAGCATGTGGAATTATAATATGCCAGTGCGGTAAGCAAAATAAACTTGTTTCTACTTTAAAATCTATCCTGAATGTAACTGTAAGGCAGTGTAAAAACAGACCCGAGGACTGCTGTCATGTGCATTATTTTAATTCATTGCATCGGCTTTCTGGAAGTGAAGAAGAAGATAGTGTTGTGATAGAGCATCCCAGCCCATGCACAACCCTAGAGGAGCACAAACACCTGGAGGAGAGAGACGCGCACACTCTGATTCTGCAGATTGTGAAAGCAGCACAGGAGTGCATAAGGAGGAAAATTTGTCATTGGGATATTCATGAAAGCAGCGTCATTGGCCCGCCTCTGCAGATTAAACTGATTGATTTTGGACAGGGGACGTGCATCGGTTGTAAATCTGATTATTTCAGGAGGGAGCAGTAAACCTTTATTAGTCTCTAATAATCAGTCGAATGGGGTTTTAGTTGAATTGTTTGCACATCTCTTCCTGACAGAACAACAGAAACACCAGTGGCCAGGAACAAGGATATCTCTAGAGGAAGTAGTTAAAGGAAAAAGCAAGACATTGTTCCAGCATACCTGCAGGTAAGAAGATGACTCTAACA
Organism: Danio aesculapii; assembly: GCF_903798145.1. NCBI lineage: Eukaryota > Metazoa > Chordata > Actinopteri > Cypriniformes > Danionidae > Danio > Danio aesculapii. Next base: position 36,971,256 of record NC_079441.1, on the reverse strand, counting down.
CTGTTCAACCCTCCTGTTGACTTATGGGTCAGAAATGACCCAGGCCCCATTTTCCCATTCATTTGGGTGTCATTTTGAGCTGGCAGCTATGAAGCATTTTTACACCACAAAAACTACTGACACACATATACAGTTGAAATCAGAATTATTAGCGCCCCTGTTTATTTTTTTCCCCCAATTTCTGTTTAACGGAGAAGATTTCTTTACCACATTTCTAAACATAATAGTTTTAATAACTAATTTCTAATAACTGATTTATTTTATCTTTGCCATGATAACAGTAAATAATATTTGACTACATATTTTTCAAGATACTTCTACACAGCTTACAGTGACATTTAAAGGCTTAACTAGGTTAATTATGCAGGTTAGGGTAATTAGGCAAGTTATTGTATAATGATGATTTGTTCTGTAGACTAGCGAAAAAATATAGCTTAAAGGGGCTAATAATTTTATCCTTTAAATGTGTTTTTTTTATTATAAACTGCTTTTATTCTAGCCGAAATAAAACAAATAAGACTTTCTCCAGAAGAAAAAATATTATCGGACATACTGTGAAAATTTCCTTGCTTTGTTAAACATAATTTGGGACCTATTGAAAAAAAAAAATTTTTGAGGGGGGGAGGGGGGATAATTCTGACTTCAACTGTACATGTACACACACACACAAACACACACACGCACACACACTAAGAATATGTTGCTTAAATATGTTTTATAAAACCTGCAGGTTCTTTCATCATGATAAAATCCTCTTTACTGTAGTGAAAGTCGACTGCTGAAATACTGCACACTGATGAGGGAAAACCCAACCATTCACAATGTGTGTGTGTGTGTGGCCAATTTCTTTCATGCTAAATAGGTTTGAGGAATGAAATTAAACTGATTTGTTTTATTTTACAGGGGACAACAGGAGGGTTAAGTCCATACATGTCAGTTTTGTGTCCACGATTAACCAACTTTCTCTTTTAAAATATTACAGAATTCATGGCATTTATGGCTACCTGCTGGTCCCCTGTGAATGCTGAAGATGAGAGAGCAAACAGTGGAGGAGATTCTGAAGAGACTAGTAAAAATAAAGATTGTTCCAGGCAATTCACAAACATGGGTAGTTTATGCTTTTCACACGGAAACAGGAGCCGTTTTAGAGAAGATTTTAGAGCACAAGTGGTTCAGTATGACGTAGAACACATCAGCAGCAGAAAACAGGTTTTTATACTTCTATTTTTGTTCATTCTTTTGCTGTTTTTCACTTCTGATTCCCAAATTGTGCACTCCTGTGAGTGTTGCAATCAGAGCTGCATGTAAATGAGGGCTGGTTGAAGCGTCCCCATTGGTCCACCCACTCCGAAGCTGATGTCACTCTAATGGCGGCTGATGCACACAGGCAACACTGGACATTGAGTGTTAGTCACTAATCCTCAGCTGGGGTAGAATATGTTGCTGCAAGACAGCATTAATAGTTTCAAATAACTAAAGGAAAGCAGGTTCATTCACGTTTCGAAAGGACGCAGTGTTTTTATGTAAACTGGGTTAGCACTGACTGTATAGTAAATAGTAATATTAAGGGAAATAGTAACAGATTTATTAATGAAACTGCTGGAAAGGGAAAAGACAAAAAGCCTAGTTTTGACAGTAGCAGTAGCTCTAATGGGACTTTAGGCAGGTTTAAGTGAGATAAGGGCATATAAGAGGGGTGTCGTGGGGGAGTTTTAACGGTTTTTCTCTTTATCAGAGATAGGATAGGATGGTGTAGATAGCACTGACGGGGCAGGTTTATATGGGGGAATAAGCAAGAAATAAGAGCCTCCTGCCACAGAGATATTTTACCCCAGGTGTGGATTCATCAGATCTGACTATTATTTATAGTGCTGGTGGTCACACGTTTCTGCCTTCTTATTTTCACTTGTTTTACAAGCAAGCACTGGATTTATGGCGATTACTTTTAACATAAACAAGTAGTTGAAGTAGTTGAAGTAATTTAATCCAAACATTTTTAACAGCAGGGTTTGGTAAATAACAGCATTTTAGTAAAGACTAGGAGATTTAGATACTGTTTATGGACACAGTTGCATTTTGGTGTATGACTTTGTAATAGATTTTTATTGATATTATTAAGCTTATTGATAATGTTTAGCAAACGCTCTTATTTCTGCTTGTGTTCTTTAGATAATGTTGTGGAAATCCTGTGCTTGTTTGGAAAAAACTGTTACCCTTGAAGTTAAATGTGAAAATGTATAAAGAGTATCAGTTTACGGAAATAAAAATGTGTTTTGTGGATTTAAGTGTTTTTCCCCGTCATTGAGCCTTATAACCTACCACACACATTTTTGTTAAGCCTATGAAATCCAGTGACCAATCAGAGGTCTCAAAGGTGCAATATAATAAATTGTTAAAATCTGCATACACTGAAATGGGAGTTCAGTACATTGAAATGAAATAGCATGAGCCTCAAACACCATTGTTTTCCCTTTCTCATGTACATCTTGTCATTGTAAATCAGGCATGGGCCAGTATAAGATTCTGACTATATGATAAAAATATCATGATTTTCACGATATTGTGATTATGAAACATGAAATATGTTCTTTTTTAAATGTCTGGGTAAAAATCGACAGCTTTTTCCTCTATTGAACACAATATACTTTATTAAAAAAATAAACATTTAAAATATTTGGTACAGTAAACATTTCAGGCTAAATAACTAAAATAAACCATTCACTTCTGGAATCTTTGTTGGTTTCAAAAACACAAATTTATTTACAACATGAAAGAGCATCTTTGGACCCAAAGCATACTTGGATGGTGGTTTATAAGCGATAAGGGTGTTGATATAAGGATGTTGGTTTATATTTGTTATTCAAATATTTGCTGAATCATACCCTGACACAATGCTTCTTAGCGAGATTACAATACTTATAATATTTTTAAGTTTATCTAAACCTGTATTAAGCATACTACAGTCAACAAGTATTATAAATGCAACACTTTTAAGGCTGGGACAAACCAAGCCGACACCAAATAACTAGCATCAACAAAAACAAATGGTGTTGGTGGCCCAAACGTACACCAAACGTTCAACAGCCGACTGTAAAAGAGTGCACAAAAAGGCTGAGGTGAGTTCCTTCAGCAAAGCACCGAACCCCAACTACTCACCAGGTGAGCACTCACAGGTTCACAATGTTTGTATGTGTTCACTGCTGTGTGTGTGCGCACTTGTATGGGTTAAAGGCAGAGCACACATTTTTTAGTATGGGTCACCATATTTGGCAAGTCACAATCTTCTTTTTGTTTTTGGTTCCATTTTTCAACTTTCATAAGTTGGATTTTCATGAGCAAATATCTAAAACTTTTTCTATGTACTCAATAGGTCTATTTCTCTCAAATATAGTTCATACATTTAAATCTGTTTTAGTGAACACTTCACCTTTGCCGTAATAATCCATCCTCCTCACAGGTGTGGCCTATTAATATACTGATTTGACAGCCTGATTATTGCACAGGTGTGCCTTAGGCTGGCCAAAATAATGCCAGTACTGTGTGTGATCACCATTTGCCTCCTGCAGTGCAACACATTTCCTTTGCATGAAGTCAATTTGGTTGAATGTGGCCTGTGGAATATCGGTCCCCTCCACTTCATTGGCATCGCCACTTCATTTAGAAATCAGCAGAATATACAAACACCAACTGTCACCAGTGACCGATGAGAAGCTAAGAGTCCTTTGTTTACTGCTGAAGCTGAACCTCTCTATCCATAAAAGGCATCATTACAATCAGTGTGAGAGAGGACAGAAGCGCAGTAAGCGTGTAGGTATACAAGTTAGGCTAACTGCTAACCCCACCATATCAGCTCTTCCAAAACTGAACTCTCAGATGTTTACTCGCTGGAAAATAAACAGGACTAGGATCTACACAGCAAGAGGCAAGGGACTGTTGAGTGTCTTCACATGGCTGCACATCAACAACAACATCCCAGCCACCTAAAACAACCACATAGACCTAGTGCCTATATCAAAAAGTGCATTGCTAATACTACACTCACCAAAACCATCTATACCAAATGTATTCAATGCCACACCAAAGAGGCATTAGGTCTGTTAAAAAGTATGTTTTGTTAGTTTAATGTGTATAATGTGAAATGTGCTGCATATGTTTGTAATAAGGCAACAGACACATGTGTATTAATTGGTTATCAATGTTAAAATATTAAGAGTAATGATTGTGTCATAATGATGCAGCTCTCACATAAAATGAAGCAAAGATCAAACAACATAAATGACCGAGAGCTTTCAGGTACAATTTAACACACACAGGTAGGGCTGGGCGATAAGACAAAAAAAATGATCACGATAATGTTCTTCATATCAGTTGATATCGATAATTATCACGATAAATGTCAAATCTTTATATCTATTAATTTTAAAGGATTTTCAGCATGCCAATACCTTTGTGCAGCTGATTTAACACATTTTTGTGAAATGTTTTAGCTGTCTGGCAATATAAATGAAAAAATAATTTTAAAAAATCTTAAATGACTATCATTTTTCAGCATTTACAGTTTAAAATTTCAACAACCAAAGACATTACACTATAAGTTATTGTATACATCAGAAAAAATATATGGTGACAGAATTTTCAGTTTTGGATGAACTGTCCTTTTAATGCTTTGTTCACACCAGAGACGAAAGCAGCATCAAGCGTGAGTGATTTACATGTTAAGTCAATGCAAAGACGCCGACAACAGTTCATCAAACTGGGCTCAGCTCAGTCAGAAGCAGCGCTGAAAGCTTCCGTTAGCCAGGTTAAGTTTCTGGAGGAGTTTATGAGCTCACAGAGCTAGCTGCACCTCTGAAAGCATTTAGTGGACCCATATACGGCTCCAAACGAATCAACGCCGTTTTTCAGCCTTCATAAAGCACATAAACACAGCTCTTCTCTCAATAAAATCTATGTTAGCCATTTAGCAAGGAAGCTACATTTACCAAGCAGACCCTGCCCATGACGCGAATCTGATTCTGAAGTGAATTTGACGCGTGAATGAAGCAGATTTTCACACCTTATGGCGTTGCTCTCTTGACATATTGCGGGATGCATAAAACCGGGTAATGCGTAGATCTCGGTTTTAACTGGCACGAAAAGGACTATGCAGACTCTCATTTCAAAAATTGCGCATCCATTCACACAACGACTTTGAGTTCTCATCCTTGCGACAGAGTTTATTCTTCCGAGGTAATATAAGAATACTATCAATGCTGCAAATATTTTGTAAAGATTGTCCTACTCAAACCGCTTGATTAAACGGATTAAATCCAAACCGTGATTGTTTTGGCGCTAAAGCATAAAGCAGACTTGTTTTGAAGCGCTTCACCTCAGATGTTATTCGTTTTTCTTGTTTATGTTGTAGATAACTTACCAACAAAACGTACACTATAATTAAATTACACATTATACAAAACGAAATTTGTTGCAAAAAGATACATTTTCAACAAAAAATATTTATTTTTGTTTGTCCCTGTCTTACACAACTGTGGATGGATGATGTTGTTTCGCTCTGTGGATACGGATTTATTGAAAGATCCACTTTTGTTGTAAACATCTGTCATATATTTGCTGCATTTTTAATATGTCCTGATGTCCTTTAAATATATAAAGGCTAGTTATTTTACCGTCGATGAGGAACAATAGTGGTTGAACTAATTTCAAAGAAAATATCTTAATATTAAAAAGGAAACAAGTTTGACAACAAAATTTCCTATCAATGTTGTAACAAATGCCCTTAAATAATGCAGCCTGTAGTTTTGGAAATGCAGGTTGCAAAACGCCTGCGCAGCGTTAAGCATTCATAAACATTATCGGACAATTATCAAACTGTCATTATCATTTATATCGAAAAATTATACATCATGATAATTATCGATATCGAATTATCGCCCAGTCCTACACACAGGGTAGCTTTCTAGATTATGAGTCAAGAGTAGCATAGTACTACATGCGGTAATCAGCTTTCTGGTTTTTAGGAGTGAACTTATTAACCAACACCATATTAAACTTTTCTTTCAGCACAGCCTCAATCTCATCATCTGGGATTTTCTTCATTTCCACTGAATCTGAGTCCTCTTTGAAAGTGACTTCACTGTATGTCGAGCCGAGCAGAGCTCTGTAGCCAGTGGCTGTCTGAAGGGAGCAAATGGTCTTGAGCAGGAAGAGAGAGTCTGGGTTAGTCTGCAGCATAACCGACATCTCCAGGAAATGATCTGCATCACGTGGTGTTAACGTGAGGGAGTATAATGTTTTGGTGAGCCGTTTGTCAACAAGGCCAGAATCAGCAAAACCGTCATCTACGATCAATTGCTTCCTTCCGGTCTTCTGCAGAAGCCACTTCTCACCGTTGTTTGTGAGGCGAAACACTCCTGGAGGCTGTGGCTGGTCTTTACCTGAGATCAACTCTAAGGGATACCAGATCTGATATGACATACCAAAACTCACGTCAGCGATGTACTGCTTTCCATCAATCTCCACCAGATTGATAAGATGAGAGTCACTAGGAAGAAAGTCCTGTTCCAGAGAGTTGAACACCCTGCCACCCAATATGGTAGATTTGTATCCCATCTCCTTCAGGGCCCATGAGAACAAGAGGTTGTTTTCACAACACCAGCCTCCTCGATTGCTCTTGACTATTTTGTCATAGATGACACGCAGGTCCATTGAGTTCTTCTCCCCATTGTGAACACTGAAGTTCTCAAATGGGGCACTCATAACATGCAGCTTGTGGATGGTGAACAAACTGTCCAGGTCAGGTTTGCTGAACTGGCCAGTAAACCCAATCCTGTTCAAGTACTCTCTCAGATCCATTATAAACCTATGAAAAACAAGCAGAAAACATATATATTTTTTGTAACTGCATAAGGATATAAGGAATTTTAGCACTACAACTTGATTACAAGTTTATTAACATGTCAATTTTCTTGCAACACAGAGAATCAACGAGAAGCTTAGGAGGGAAGTCTATATTTCACCACAACAAACTCATCAGACTCCCTCCAGCTCTTTATTGTTCCTCTTTGTGTGCTCTCTGCTACCTGAATTGTCTTCATCTCTTAACGACTTTAAAACAAGATATGTATAATACACTCAATAACCCTTACCATCTCTGCACCTCAATTCCCCAAGTCTTTAATAAACTATCTGTCTGAACCTATTCCCAGTGTGTTCTTGACTATATAGGCATGTACATAAGGTATGCATGCAATGTATATATGTTGTTGACAATACAATTTTAGCAAACTGATAAGATATAAAGATGTTTTAGGTGAATAAATGTATAGAAAACCTAAATATAGATAGTTTGGTAAATAAAATGTACTTGTACATGTACTTGTAAATGTATATGTATCATTACATTTGTAATGTACAGTATAATGTAATGTAATAATTACATGGTTTTATAATAAATTCTAATTTTCTCTTTTAAGAAAACCTAAAAAAGGGAAAGAGAGAGAGAGAGAGAAAAAAAGCAAATCTCTGATATGTACAATAATCAAATGCATTTAAGAATATTTAGGTACATTTTAAAATGCTATTGTTAAGATGAATCCAATTCTTATACTCAGAATGAATAATAATAATAATAATACATTTTATTTGTATAGCACTTTTCCTACATGCATGCAATTCAAAGCGCTTAACAAACAACAAACCAAATTAACAAACGTATAGACAAATAATGCAAAATAAACAACAAATATACTCAGATAAGAGCATACATGTACATGTATATATCTACACAATCACACACACAATAGTCCTTACATATGCATATACACACACACACACACACTACATGCATACATACAAACACCTACACAATATACCTATATACATAAAATGCATACATTAATATAACATACTGTTATACTCGCATGTAATTTTTAAAAGGTGCACCTTAACAAGCTTTTTAAAAACATGAATGTTGGTGGATGCTATCACTTCATTTGAGACAATTCCAAATTTTTGAGCATAGTCACTAAAAGAGGTGCCGCCAGATCGCATCAGATTTACAGACATTAATTCTAAAGTCCAGCGCTAGAAGAGCATAGCAAAAAGCTTGGAATGTATCTTGATGAGCAGTCTGAAATGTAAGGAGGAGTCAGGTTATATAGTGCCTTATAAACTAATAAAAGAATCTTAAAATATATCAACTAGTGCTCTGTAATCAGTGTAATTCTATTAACGCTGGTGTAATATGTTCTCATTTCTTCAATTTCTTGCTCTTTCTACAGGCTGTTGCCTTAAGTCAAAATCCTAGATGATAAATTCAACACAAGGAATGTATATTTATTACAAACCTTTTCATATTATTGTGAAACACAATGCAAATCATGCAAACTAATGCACACTTTGCTTTAAGCAACAAGAGTTTGTTTCAACCAAAATATAGGCCAAAAATGGACACTCAATTGTTGAGTTAAAAATATTATTTCAAATCATTTTAAATTTTAACTTAAAGATTGGGCTTGTCTATATCTGATCCAAGTTTATATTAAAATAACCCAGTATTTTCTTCAACTAAATAATAAAGTGCAAACGAAGAGCTTAAATTTAAGCTAATGTTTAAGATTTCCAATGAAAATACATGTTTTAATATTCCAGTATTTAGCAATCCTATATTCATACTGATGTTCTCCAGCAAATCCAATTAGATTTGAATCTTGACAGAAAACATTCACAAACAAACCTTGAATAGTTATTTTGTCATATATACAGTAACAGTGCAAATGCCTCGGATAAATTAGACATCCCACAATATCAAATTACCTGCTCTATCAGTGCTCATTGCTACTGTTTAATAATGTGGTGGTAAAACTGTTTAGAAAGCTATTTATAGTATATTTAATGATTTATCGTGTTATTTCTCCCTTTACACGAAGCCTTAAATCAATAAAGAGCCCCACATCATCTTGCAAATATACCAGTTTTGCAATGGACTTCAGTTAGCCAAGCAGCATATTTGGAAGAAGATACGTACCTCTTCAAGAAACTGTATCAGACAGGCTTCAGCACGATGATTTAGAATAGATTCGTGTAAATTTTAGTCAAGATTACGAAGTAAATGTATTTCTCAAGACTTTTAGAAAATCATTAAGGTCTACTTTAGCAGCGAAGTATATGCATACAGTCTGACTTCAAATTCCAGAACGATTAGATAAAGGAATTTTACAGGATGTAAGGAGACAGGATGTTACGCACATTGGCGTTTTGACAATATACTGTATGTGCAGTCAGAAAAAAAAAAAAAAAAGTATGTGCAGTCGGAACTGAGGCATCCAGATACTATTGGAGCATCCGTCATGTGAAGTAGGTGGAGATGAAGTGGGCAATGACACAGAAAGTGTTAATACTTAGACCAGCAGCTTGATTACGAGAAGGCTATTACTTTAATAAAAATTAAGTTATAACTGAAACTTAAATGAAATTGTAAAATATTTTACATTGCCAGCAAAAGTCAAAACGGAATTAACTATATATTGATGTTTTATTTCTAAACGAACCAATGGCGAAAGCTTAGGCATTGTACTACAATTATTTTGTTCAGATAGCATAAAAAGCAGCATAATAGTTAAAATAAAATGAATAGCGCATTCCAAAATTCTCATCACTACTCCAGTCTTCAGAGTGACAGTCTTCATTAAGACCTATCATAATCAGTTATTACTGGTACAAAATCATAATAACGATTCTTACAATTATTAGTGCTGAACAGTTTTTTGTCTTGCTTCATATTATCGTGAAAACTGATACATCTTACTTTTAGGTGTCTTTACTAAAAACAAGTTCAAAATGATAACTTTTTATTTATAATCTGTTTTTAACATTAAAGGTTTATATTCATGTTTTAAAAAAGATTTATATTTAATACACACGTCCTGCAAATGGAATTCCTGCTCCCTCTTCTATGCACCACCAGAGGGAGCTGTCACCTGATTTTTAGTCGTGGTCTTTCGAAATTCATCCCCCACAATCCTTAATTCCTGAACACAATGTGCTTGGGACACCTTGTGGTCAGAACCATGAAAATGCAACAAGAATTTAGGCAAAACATTAGTCTAGCCTAAAAATTATTCATATCCCAGGCGAATTTTGAGTTATTTTTATTTACCAGCAACTTTTTTTTTTTTTATACAAGAAACGACACAGGCTTCTTCTAAAACATAAGAAGGCCGTTTCCACACATACACAGGCCATTTTATTAATGGGTTTCATTAATTTGTTTTTTAAAAATCTGTCTACATGAGTTAGGAGTTAGGGGGACTTAAATCTGCTAGGCTGCTGGCTACTTTAAAACATTAATAAGCAATTCCATGCAAACGTCAACCTCGCCATGATTTTCTTTCACCAAAACAGTGAAGTTATTTTTGTGTAGGCTTGTATTTACAGCATTGTAAAACTATTCAAAAATGTCTGTCAATGTTTACAAACAATTATATTTGATTTACCAGAGTCACAAAAGTGACAATTTCACATCTATCACATTCATAATAAAGTGTCATATCCATAACAAAGTTTTTCCCTCATAAATGCAAAAATGTAAAATAAAACAAATAATTTTTGTTCTATAAAGTGCCAAATCTTATCCTTTTGGAGTACTGTTTATTTTGGGTTGTGCTGTTTAATTCACAGAATTTCTGCAAGGTATGTTGTATACTGTAAACTTGCTAACTTTTTTGGTCACATGATCATCATAATGCATGTTTATTTCTCATAAAATTTTTTAAAAGGTTCACAGATTGATAGTTTTCTGATCCCATAACTCTGTGCTTAGTTGGTATAAACAGATGTTTTAACAATGTTAACATATACTTTCTCTGTGTATTCATGTTTTGAGTTTTTAACTGCAAACATATTTAATTTTTTAATAATACTGTGGACTGTAGCCACTAAAGCTTCAAAACATTTAGATATGGCCTTATAGCCTTTTCCTGAGTTGTGAGAAGCCACAAAGCTCCTTTGTTTTAGCCATGACTGACTACAAACAGCTGAGATTTTCTGCTTTTCACCTGTTGAGTTAATTCAAACAGCTGTTCCCAATGAATCAGGGTAAATAGGATGCTTTAGAACAGCCTGGACTTTTTAGAATGGTACAGAACAGGGGTGTCCAAACTCGGTCTAGGAGCGTCCAAACACGCCTTCCTGGACGTTTGTAGTATAACTAGAAAGAGCTTGATTCGCTGGTTCAGGTGTGTTTAATTAGGGTTGGAACTAAAATATGCAGGACACCGGCCCTCCAGGCCCGAGTTTGGACACCCCTGGTATAGAACTTTGGATTTTCCCATAGATTGTGACAGTTTGCAAAAGGTATGAATAATTTTGGACAAGGCACTTTTTGTTCCACAATGATGCCTCTTGTATATCATCTTATTATCTTTTGGGCCAAACCTGTGTCATGTCAAAAAAAAAAAAAAAAAATAGCTGGAAATAAAAAACTTTGAATAAAATAAACTTTAAGTCAGCATTTGTCAGGGGTATGAATTATTTCATTCTGAATGAATCCATGTGACTCGTGTATATTTTATAGTATTACACAGATTGCCACCAGTAGCGAACCATTGAATTTTTGAAACCCTAATGACATAACTTGTCCTTGTTTCATAAAATCAAATTTAGGATTGTGGCTAAAATGCCACAAAAATGGACAAAACCCCTTAAACTGTTATGGCTGTCACAACTGAAGTTACATTTGAAAACGTATAAAGGCTATTGGTTGGGTAACATTTTACTGAAATTATATGTGCTTTGTGGACTTAAGTGTTTCTTTTCCCAGGTCTGAGGCTGATAACCTATTACATGCATTTCTGTTGAGCCTTTGAACTCTGAAACTAATCAGAGGTTTTATCTGGATATACTGAAAATCTGGATACTGAAATGGGAGTTTAGTAAATGGAAATGACATATGAGCCTGTACGTCCTGCGAGTGTAAAATTCTAGTGAAAAAACTTTTGCTGCTGTGTGTGTGCACTTGGATGAGTTAAATTCAGAGCACAAATTCAGAGTATGGTTCACCATATTTAGCCACATGTCACAATCTTCCTTTTGTTATTAATTCCTTTTTTCGTGAGCTGAACTTAAAGATCTAAAACAAATTCTATGTACACAATAGGCCTATTTCTCTCAAATATAGTTCACACATTTCACCATCGCCATAATAATCCATCCACCTCATATATGTGGTGCGACCTATTGATATGCTAATAAGACAGCATGATTATTGCACATGTGTGCCTTAGGCTGGTCAAAATAAAGCCAATATTGTGTGTGATTACTATTTTACTCATGCTGTACAACACATCACCATTTGCATAGAGTAGAATAGGTGGTTGACTGTGGCCTGTGAAATGTTGGTCCACTCCATTTCATTGGCAAGAACTAGAACATGCTGTTTTATCAAATCCAGAGCATCCCAAACATGCTTAATGGGTTACATGTCAAAAACTCCGTAAGAACATGCAACATACAAATCCTTGCAACATGGGGCCATGCATCTTGATATGCCACACCTACAGTATAAGATGGATTAACTGCAAATTCATAAGGAAATCGTTCATTCATTCATTCATTCATTTTCCTTTGGCTTAGTCTCTATTTCAGAGGTTGCCACATCGGAATGAACCACCAACTGTTCTGGCATAGGTTTTACGCAGCAGCTGCCCTTCCAGTCGCAACCTAGTACTGGGAAACACGCATACACTCTCACATTCACACACACACTCATAAACTACGGACAATTTAGTTTATCCAATTCACCTATGGTGCATGTCTTTGGACTGTGGGGGAAACCGGAGCACCCAGAGGAAACCCACGTAGACACGGGGAGAACATGCAAACTCCACACAGAAAGGCCAGCTGGCCCAGCCGGGACTTGAACCAGCATCCTTCTTGCTGTGAAGCGACAGTGCTAACTACTGAGCCACCATGCCATCCCATAAGGATAATCGATTGATAATATTACTGTCACCAAAACCTCCATTGCACAACAGAAGTCGTGGATGAAAACAAATTCATGGGCTGCATATGACCAGAGATGAAGATTGGGAGATAAAGCAGCCCTTGAAACGGCAAGAGCCAACCAACGTGTCCTGTGGCATCAGGAATGCAAAACAATCATATGCTCAAAAACTCAATAATCACTCCACTGACAGCTGAGACACACAGAGCCTGTGGCACGCCATTCAGTTCATCACTGACTTCAAGCTCCTGCCACAGGCCTGTAATGATGACACATCCCTCCAAAACACACTCAACTACTTTTATTGATGGTTAGAAATCCAGAATGACACACCTGCACAAATACTACTCTCACCTCCCACTGAGCAGGTGCTTTATTTTGTCTCCGGCTGATGTGAGTAAGACCCTATCTATGGTTTACCAGTGAAAGGCTGTGGGTCCTTAAAGCCTGTGTACTGAAAGTTTGTGCTGCACAGCTGACAGATGTTGTAACAACCTTCCTGCAGATTTTAGTTGCAACCCATATCAAACACACCTGCCTGTAAATATCCAGTGCTGTTCAGGTCCTAATTAATTGCTTCAGGTGTGTTTGATCAGGGTTGGCGCTGAACTCTGCAGGAAGGTAGATCTCCAGGAAAAGGGTTGAGCACCCCTGTTCTAACCGATATATTCAACACTTCGCTGAGTCAGGCAGTTGTCCCCACATGCCACGTGTCTTGCCTAAATGATTACCACGCCATAGCACTGACTCCAATCATGTTGAAGTGCTTTCATGAGAGGATAGTCATGCACAAAATCAAACAGCCTCCCAAACACACTTGATCTGCTCCAGTTTACTTACTGTCCAAACCGCTCTACAGACTATGCAAATTTCTCCACCAATCACCTGGCTCTTACCCACATGAAAATAAAGACTCCTATGTTAGAATACAGTTCATCGACTTCAGCTTGGCATTCAACAAAATTCCTCAACAGCTCATTAATAAACTTAACCTTTCTACCTGGAAGTCCTCAGTCATTCCATTTTGGCTACAACACCTCGAGCACTACCACTCTGGGCACAGATGCCCCACAAAGCCGTGTGTTCATTTAGCTGCGCTTCACACTGTTGATTCAGGACTGCCCTGCCAAGTTCAGCTCCAACCACATCATTAAGTTTGCTGATGACACGATGGTAGGTCTTGTCAGCAACAATGATGAAACTAGAGAGGAAGACGGTAGAACGGAAGTGGCACAGCTGGCTGAAAGGTGTGGCACAAACAACCTGTCCCTCAAGGTGGAGAAGACAAAAGAGTTTGTGATCAACCCTGTTGACTTCCTTTCACTGACCATCAACAATTTGACTGCGGAGAAAGTCAGCAGCACTAAATAGGGTTGCACATCACATATTATTTCACCTGTACCACCAACACCATGTCACTCTTCAAGAAGGCTCAACAATGTATACATTTTCTCCACCGGCTAAAAAAGGGCAAGTCTCCCTCCACCCATCCGCACCACCTACATGGAAACCATGGAGATCTTCAGTTTTGTGAAGCGGCCGTCTGTTCAAAGTATCTCAGAATGCCACACCAAAGAGGCATAAGGTCTGTTAAAAAGTTTTTGTAAGTTTAATGTGTATATTGTGAAATTTGCTGCATATGTTTGTAATGAGGCAACAGACACATGTATTAATTAGTGATCAATGTTAAAATATTAAGAGCAATGATTGTGTCATAATAATGCAGCTCTCACCTATAATGAAGCAAAGATCAAACAACATAAATGACAGAGAGCTTTCAGGTACAATTAAACACACACAGGGTAGCCTTCTAAATTATGAGTAGATGAGTCCAGAGTAGCATAGTACTACATGCGGTAATCAGCTTTCTGGTTTTTAGGTGTGAACTTATTAACCAACACCATGTTAAACTTTTCTTTCAGCACAGCCTCAATCTCATCATCTGGGATTTTCTTCATTTCCACTGAATCTGAGTCCTCTTTGAAAGTGACTTCACTGTATGTCGAGCCGAGCAGAGCTCTGTAGCCAGTGGCCGTCTGAAGGGAGCAAATGGTCTTGAGCACGAACAGAGAGTCTGGGTTAGTCTGCAGCATAACCGACATCTCCAGGAAATGATCTGCATCACGTGGTGTTAATGTGAGGGAGTATAATGTTTTGGTGAGCCGTTTGTCAACAAGGCTAGAATCCACAAAGCCGTTATCTACGATCAATTGCTTCCTTCCGGTCTTCTGCAGAAGCCACTTTTCACCGTTGTTTGTGAGGCGAAACACTCCTGAAGGCTGTGGCTGGTCTTTACCTGAGATCAACTCTAAGGGATACCAGATCTGATATGACATACCAAAACTCACGTCAGCGATGTACTGCTTTCCTTCGATCTCCACCAGATTGATAAGATGAGAGTCACTAGGAAGAAAGTCCTGTTCCAGAGAGTTGAACACCCTGCCACCCAATATGGTAGATTTGTATCCCATCTCCTTCAGGGCCCATGAGAACAAGAGGTTGTTTTCACAACACCAGCCTCCTCGATTGCTCTTGACTATTTTGTCATAGATGACACGCAGGTCCATTGAGTTCTTCTCCCCATTGTGAACACTGAAGTTCTCAAATGGGGCGCTCATAACATGCAGCTTGTGGATGGTGAACAAACTGTCCAAGTCAGGTTTGCTGAACTGGCCAGTAAACCCAATCCTGTTCAAGTACTCTCTCAGATCCATTGTAAACCTATGAGAAACAATGCACAAGCAGTCATTCTTTAAACGTTGTTACACTGTATAAGAAATATATCATCATAGAACTACAGTGTGATGAAGAATTTTAACCATGTATGTTTTCAAATGGGATGTACTGCAAAATGGCATGCAATATTTAAAATGCCAATGCATATTGTAAGGGCAAAAATATATTTCTAAAAGCATTTATTGCAGACAAATAAATCATATATAATATAATTAAATATTACTAAACTAGAAAATGTCAACATAGATATTTTAAGTAACTAAAATTAACAGGGAATTTGCATTAGTTAATGTTTTTGGCATATATAAATGTCCAAACATATATGTTTGTGCTTTTCAAGTAAGATAAAGGGATACAGTTAGTTTTAAACATAATATATATTAAAATATCATAAAAAGTAAGACAACATTTTAAAATCTTACCGTTAAAATGTGTCCAGCGAGAGCTGAAGGGTTAGTACTCTGAATGAATGTCAGCAAGGGACTGGTATTGGCTAACATGAACCCTTGGACTGTAAGGTTTTATAACATTAATACATTAACTACGAATGATAGACACGGGTCAAAATCCACAAAGTGAAACATCCCTGTAAAACTCAACCCACAGCTTTCATTACAAATGCATACTTAACAACTAGCCTGTGTGAAGTTATAAATGAGTCCTTAAATGTTGACTGTTAAATAAAATGTTTATTATTATTGTTTTGTCCTAAACTATTGATTCCTAAATATGTTATTTGTAGTTTATCTCTACTACTATGTCATTCTGTTTTCCCTATGTTCTATTTAATGTAAACATCACAAATGCTTTGGCAATGCATCACATTTGTCATGTCAGTAAAGCAAGCTTGAATTTGACTGAAAAAGTGTTGTTTTTATTTGCAATCTTATTTTATGACCACTAGCAGATACTAATATTCTGTATGAAGTTCTATTTGAAGTTTGAATTGACTAAGAATACATCTTTAAAGTGTTTATTCAATGTCTTGCCTTGCTCTCACTCTAAATCCAACATGTGAGGAATGTACAGTATGTTTATTAAACATCATTTAATATTACTGTGAAACATAATATGAATCAAGCAAACATGCTAACTTAATTAT
Source organism: Danio aesculapii (assembly GCF_903798145.1). NCBI lineage: Eukaryota > Metazoa > Chordata > Actinopteri > Cypriniformes > Danionidae > Danio > Danio aesculapii. Next base: position 36,954,418 of record NC_079441.1, on the reverse strand, counting down.
AAAGAGACATTTAGGCACCTATGCACATGTCACTGTACCTAATTGTTGAGTTTAAAATATCATTTCAAAAAAAAAAAAAAAAAGGAACTAAAGCGTTGGTACTGTCAACATCTGACCCAAAACTGGGTTGATTTGATTTATTTATTTTTGAACAGAAATATCATACATAAAAATTCTTTAACAAAAAATACATTTCGGCATGGTCGAAAATGAAGCGGGATGAAGGGATGAAGCGGGATGAAGCACAAGCTTATTATTTTCCCACCCCATTCTACACACATCATTCGTCTATTACTTAAACTTATTTATTTTTTTTTTACTTATCTCTTTTTTACACGAGACATATGAGCTTTGCATGAGACATAATTTATCTCTTTGACGTGTTGTATGTTTTATTCCATTTATACATTTACATTTTATAACACAGACCCCCCCCCCCCCCCCCAAAAAAAAAACAAAACAAAACTAACAAGCAAAAAACAAACATAGTACTGCAAACAGCCATTAATTGAAATTGAATCATACCTTTCTAATTTTATCCTTTTCCAATCACCTCTATTCATTATATTCCTTTAATAATATATTTATTTATACAACTTTTTAAATTGATTAATATCCTGACATTGTTTGAGAATCAGTTCTAGACTGTTCCATAATTTCACACTACATACAGACAAACACAAACCTAATGTTAAAATAACATGTTATTTTTTAGTGTGTCGCCACTAGAGGTATGCAATAAAATGCAAACCAGGAGCTTTTGTTGATTTACAGCGTCCTCGAGTGGTCACATTAAGCTAATATTTAAGATACACAGTTTTTAAAAAATGATATTTAAATGAATGAAGCAATGCTAAATATTCATACTTATGTTTTCCAGCATTTTCGATATTAATCTAAACTAATAGTGAACATTTTGTAAATGCACACATACTAAATATAGGTAAATAAACATACACTCACCGGCCACTTTATTAGGTCCAAATGTCCAACCGCTCATTAATGCAAATTTCTAATCAGCCAATCACATGGCAGCAACTCAACACATTTAAGCATGTAAACATGGTCAAGACGATCTGTTGCAGTACAAACCGAGCATCAGAATGAGGAAGAAAGGTGATTTAAGTGACTTTAAATGTGGCATGGTTGTTCGTGCCAGACGGACTGGTCTGAGTATTTCAGAAACTGCTGATCTACTTTTCACGCACAACTATCTCTAGGGTTTACAGAGAAGGGTATGAAAAAGAGAAAATCTCCAGTGAGGGGCAGTTCTGTGGGCGCAAATGCCTTGCAGATGCCAGAGGTCAGAGGAGAATGGCCAGACTGGTTCCAGCTGATAGAAAGACGACAGTAAGTCAAATAACCACTCATTACAACCAAGGTATGCAGAAGAGCATCTCTGAATGCACAACATGTCGAACCTTGAGGCGGATGGGTTACAGCAGCAGCCCAAGACCACACCGGGTGCCACTCCTGTCAGCTAAGAACAGGAAACTGAAGCTACAATTCATACAGGCTCACCAAACTTGGACAATAGAAGATTGGAAAAACATTGCCTGGTCTGATGAGTCTACATTCGGCTGGTTGGGTCAGAATTTGGTGTCAACAACATGAAAGCATGGATCCATCCTGCCTTGTATCAATGGTTGTAGACTGATGGTGGTGTTATGGTGTGGGGGATATATTCTTGGTACACTTTGGGCCCAATAGTACTAATTGAGCATCGTGTTAATGCCACAGCCTATCTAAGTATTGTTCCTGGCCATGTCCATCCCTTTATGACCACAGTGTACCATTCTGAGGGCTACGTCCAGCAGAATAACGCACCATGTCATAAAGCGCAAATCATCTCAAACAGCTTCCACTGTCACCAGATCTCAATCCAATAGAGCACCTTTGGAATGCGATGGAATGGAAAATTCGCATCATGGATGTGCAGCTGACAAATCTGCAACAACTGTGTGATGCTATCATGTTAATATGGACCAAAATCTCTGAAGAATAATTCCAGTACCTTGTTGAAACTATTCCACAATGGATTAAGCCAGTTCTGAAGCCAAAAGTGGGTCCAACCCGTTACTAGTGAGGTGTACCTAATAAAGTGGCCGGTGACTGTACATTATATTTGAATGCAAGTATACTTTTTTGTAACTGAATTATAAAACTGTTGCATTAGATGGAGATAAAATGTATGATAGAGTGTATGTCTCTTTTAGCAATATATAAAGTGCAAATGTTAATAATAATCACCTATAAAATATATTCTAAGATATAAATATATATATATTATAGTATATATATACAGTATATATTAGAATCTTAAACTATTTACCAAGTGCATATTGAACCAATTCATCTCCTTACAATGCAAATAAAAGCATGATGTAAATTGAACATGAATAGTTGCAGGTACTGATAATATCTTGTATGCTGAACGTTGCCAACAAAGACAATGAGTGACTGACTTTGCAAAAGAATCATTAAGATGGTGATGATTGTGTTACATAACCTGTGTATTACAGATTGTCTGTAGCTATACAAAGATCAACAACCTTTATCAGTACATTTATAATAACCTATGATTTTATTATATATTTTAATATATATATATATATATATATATATATATATATATATATATATAGTTTCCTTGCTTTGTTATACATATATAATTAATAAAATTTTCACTTCATTCATATTCAATTTATAAACTAATTTTCACTTTATGTTTTAAGTCAGTGTAATGTAAAGTTTATTTGATAGCACTGCTAAAATGATAAAAGTTTTTTTTTATTTTATATAATGTGTGCTGTCTAATACATCAATCAGAAACTAAAGAATACTATGTGAGGATGGGACAGAGAACATGTCTTGACTAAAGAACTCATAGGATAGCTTTTATTTAGAGACTGACTTCACCATGTTCTGTCATTGTAACTCACAACTGAGAAAAAGCAGATTGAGCAAGAGAGAGTTTCACATGGTTTGGTCAGTAGACACAGAGCTGTTGTTGTGGAAAACATGCATCAATGAACAAACTCCAAGGCTTGTGTTTCTGAACTTGTTGCTTGAATCAGGAGCTAAACATACTGTATCACGAGTTGGTCACAAAAAAGAAAGGAGGAAATCCCTTTTCCTGTGTTCTTGTGCAGCAAAATGAGAAGTTTAAAGTCGTGCAAGGTATTTTCGGTTTTCTGTTAATTTTCTCTCTTTGAAATATGATTTGCTTTGCTTGTATTCAAGATAAGACATAGAAAATGAACTTTGTTTAGCTGTACTTGGCATTTTGCTGTTGTTTAATAATGTGGTGTTAAAACTGTTAAGAAAGTTCCAAAATCTATTCATAGGCTAGCATATTAACATATTCAGAACTGAATAATAATATTATTCTGAATAATAATTATTCAAATGAAGCATTAATTTGAACACAGCCACTGCAAAAACGCTTTTCTAACTTTCTAACTAAGTTTTGACCTTTACTAGAAACAAAAAAAAGCTTTTCTTCTGTGATCACATAGCAAACATAACATGCTGAAGGCTGCAGTAAGCCAGGGTGCTTTTAAAAAAAGGTCTCGCACTTCTAAAAGCCACTTACCCTGCTTCGACTAGTCCCTGATTTAATACGGGTCGTGGGAATTGCGCGGAATTTACCGCCAGTCACAAAATCAACGATCAAAAAACTTATGGATCAATGTCGTTGTTTTCTTTTTCAGTTTTAGTCATAACCAAATCATTTACCTAAGCAGCGCAGTATAGCCATACACATACAGTATACGCTGCCTTCAACAGATAACGGTCAGATAAAAGCTGTTTAGACAGGATGTCAGGGAGACAGGATGTTATGGCGTGAAGAGGGCTTTCTTTCATATTCTGCCAATTGTACCTGTTCCCCTGTTTAGTTGCATTCTGTGTTGCATTTGTTCTTGGTTTAGTTGTTGTATGTTCAGCCAGCTTCCTTTTATAACTTGCATTTGGTCTCAATACTTCGACGAGAGCCCATTTATGTCTAATCTGTTCTATTAGACTATTCAGTGAATCTTTTCGCAAAAAGAAACTGAATCAAACTTAAAATTAGTTAAATTTACTGAGCAAAACACATAACGGCTCGTTTAGTAAAACTTAAAATCAAACCAGTTTGATTCCAACGAACTAAAACCACTGCACGGATGAGAAGATGATGCAGAGAGCGCATGCGCAGCAGGATTTGTTGGCGAACGGTAAGAAATATTTTATCGATAGTTCTTTTACGGATCTAATTTACAAAATAATAAGTAACCTATGATTAATAGTACATTATTGAAACTATTAGCACAACATTGACATGTCACAAAAGGTATGTAGGTTTTATTAAAAGGCTAGTGTTTGTTAAACATTCAAGATATTGCAGGTTTCTGATAACAAGATGTCTGTAGCTACTGTAGGCTACTGCCTAAAAGTGCTTGGATTTAGTATTATTGTGCTACACAGTTTTTCGTATCTTTAATAATGATTTACACCCATTTGTGTTTTGTTGTTTGTTTAATGTTACTCCCACATTTGTTCCATATAGGGTAGCCTAGCCAGTAACACCAAATTACCCAGAACATTTTAAGTGTGAATAAACGTCTGTATAAACCCAGTCATGAATTACAAAGTAATATTTCATTAAAATTGTGTTAATCATGAATAACTTTGCTCACCATCAAGTCCTGACTCATCAGAAATAAGTGTTCATAGGTCAGAGGAGCTTTAAAGCTGCATTTACCTTAGGTTAGGCGTACAGTATCATCACCTACTGAAATGCTATGATGATTACAAATAACCTTATAGAGAAGCGTCTTAATGTCTAAAAGCGTAAAATGAAGTATAGAATGGGTATAGAAATGTATTGTACTTACAAGTGTCTAAAGAACTGCCGTGAAAAACAGTTTCAAAAACAGGCCTTGAGGAATAAAACTAGAGTCCTCAAATTCAGTGAAACTGTAACTCATAAATGGAGACTGACAGTCATCAGCAGTAGTATATAATCTATCTGAAAATAGTTTTCAGAGGTGACAGAACCTTCTTTTGCCTTTTCACATATAGAGTCGGTTTCCTCAGGACTGTTGTAGTCTTGTTTGGTTTATTTCACAAGCTGAAAAAAAAACTGGATTTGCTGCATCCAACAGGTGGTAAAGTAGAGAGAGTGGATGAGTGTCAAGCCCTCTGCTCGTAATAAACTTTGAGCCTGGTAAAATTGTGTTATTTGTGTACAGCAAAATAATGAGTTTAAAGTTTAAGTTTAAGTTTCTCTCTTTGAAATATGATTTGCTTCGCTTGTATCCAAGATAAGACACAGAGTATGAACTTTGTTTAGCTTTACATGCCATTTTACTAATGTTTAATAATGTGGAATTTAAACTGTTTAGAAAGCTCCAAAGTCTATTCATGGTATATTATAATTGACATTTTTCAATATTTTTCAGAATGTTTTTCTTTTTCTCCCCAAATGAAGCATTAATCAACACAGCCCCATCACTGTAAAATACTTTTCTTGTTTGAATATGTTTTATAAATTTTCAAATATATCCATTCACAAACCCTACAACCCTTACTTAGAATAGAACAAAACATAGATGTCGATCACTTCAGTCTAAAATTACAAGTAATTTCAGAAACATAGCAGTGTTAATAATGATAATAACAACAACAACAACAACAGCAACAAAATAAATAAATAAATAAATACATTAAAAATAAATAAATTAATACCTTTTTAAAAAATTATATATACATATATTTGAGAGGTATTACTTAATATGGTCAACATAATCAATAAAGGGGTGCCATATCTTATAGAATTGTTTACTCTATCCTCTTAAAGAGTATCTAATTTTCTCAAGTTAAAGACAAGACATCATCTCTGGTCCATTGAATAAAGGTGGGTTGAAGGGGATCTTTCCATTTAAGCAGAATTGTTCTGCACGCTAATAAAGAAGAGAAGGCAAGAATCTTCACTTTGACGCAGAGAAACATGAGTCTTCTGGGGGGATTCCAAATAATGGTTCGAATTGGTTCTGGCTCTAATTTATATTGAAGCACAACAGAAAGGGTATCGAATCTTGATCTCCAAAAGTTTTCTAATTTAGGGCAAATCCAGAATGTGTGCATTAAAGTACCCTCAGCGGCCTGGCATCTATTACACAAAGAGCTAACACCAGGAAACATTTGAGCTAATTTAACTTTAGATGTCTGAGCTGTATGTACTATTTTAAACTGAAGAAGAGAATATCGAGCACAAATGGATGACTGAGAACACCATTTCACATAAATTATTTTCTAACTAAGAGTTCAAGTTTGTTTCTAGTTCAGATATCCGAAAATTAAGTTGTTTAACAAAATATTGTTGTGTTTTAAGAAATAAAGTCAAAATTAAGTGAGTTTTTCCTTAAAACAAGCTAAATAATTTGCCAATGGCCTAGGTGAAACAATCTAATTTCAAACCAAAAACAATTTATTTTTACTTACCCCATTTAGCAGATAATTTTACTTGTTTTAAGATACACATGCACTTTAACTTGACTTATTTCTGAATTTTTTATTATTATTTTTTTTTTTAAATGTTATTTCAAACAAAATCTGGCAAATTTGTTTCGAGTTTGTTTCAGCAGTTTGAAACAGCTCACCAAAGCAAAGTATTTGGGGCAGCTCATTTTGGCTCCTAAACATCTTTGAGCTACCCTTGGTCCGTGATTATTTACGCAATCGGTGAGTGTGTCCTGGAACTCTGCCTTCTTTGACGTGCTTCATATCCACACAGTTCAGAGTCAGAGAGAAGAAAAACATCCAGCACAACACTAAGTTAGCAATATGAATAAACTAGAGGGTTGAGTAGCAGAGCTGGTACAGATGGATACAGACCTGTACAATCGCTCACTGAGAGATTTGAAAAACTCAATCACACACCATACAATAAAGTCCTAAACATGATTACATTCAGTGTTTCTCCGTGGCAAACAGAAAGCAAATTTGACATTTTATGTTTCTTTCATATTCTATCGATTAGACCTGTTCCCCGGTTTGGATGCTCTTGGCATTCAAGTTGTAGTTTCAATCAGCTTTCTTTTAAAACTTGGTCACGATACTTCGATGAGCCTGTTTGGGTATCTAATCTGAGAAGCTAATTAGTGGTTAAGTCAAGTAAAGTTGAACTCAATTGTCATTCTGCTACATGTGTGGACATACAGTAAAGTGGAGCGAAATGTCGTGTCTCTCAGAACCACAGTGCTACATAAACATAATCATAAATATGAAAACAACACTGAGTGTAAGAACTACTTTAAACCAAAACAAAACTAACATACCGGATTTGTATACTATCTATGTACTAAATATACATATACTATAAATACTTAACTATAAACATAACCTAAGGCAGACTATACTTCTAACACAAGCCAGTACAGTGTTTGTGTACTGTACTGGCTAATAGTCCCTGGATTTAGTTTTATTGTGCTACACACTTATTTTTGTATGATTACTACTGGTTTACATTCATTTGTGTTTTGTTATTTAATGTAACTCCACTTTTGTTCAATAAGTAGGTAATGAGCAACTCCAAATTATGCATAATTTTGAAAGTGTGAATAAAATTCTGTAATAAACCCAGTAATAAATTATAAAGTGGTAATATATCATTTAAACTGTGCTGATCATAAATCGTATCTAAGTGACGTAGGACATTGGCAAGTTAATAACTTTGCTTACCGTCATGTCAACAAACCTGACTCATCAGAAATAAGTGTTCATAGGTCAGAGGAGCTTTAAAGCAGCATTACCCATACTAAGGTTAGATGTACCATCACTTACTGAAAAATTATGATCATTACAAACAACTCAGACCTAATCGAGAAGTGTCTAAATGTTTAAAAGCTTAAAGAATTTATTAAGTACAGAATGGCTATAACTAAAGCCCAAGACTAGTTGCTCACTGAAACTAAGCAGGGCTGAGCCTGGTTAGTACCTGTGGTGTAAGGGCTTACCCTGCGATCTGTATAGGTCCTAATGCCCCAGTATAGTTATGGGGACACTATACTATCAGTGAGCACCGTCTTTCAGATGAGAGGTGTGAGGTCATTACATATCCTGTTGCACTTCTCGTAAACAAATTTTTACTCCTGGCCAAATTCCCTTCATCATGTATGGCAATACACAACAAATCTGCTATATAAATGTACATTACAATACTACAGATAGTGCTTATTATTAAAGAACTTCATTGAAAAACGATGGAAGAAATAAGCTTATTGAATTTGAGGAATAAAACTAAAGTCCACCAATTGAGTGAATCTGCAACTCATGTTGACTTTTATGTGAACTCATAAATGGGGACTGACAGTCATTAACAGTAGTATATCATCTATCTGAAAAGTAGTTTCAGAGGTGAAAGAACCTTCTTTTGCCTTTGCCTTTTCACCTATAGAGTCGGTTTCCTGAGGACTGTTGTAATCTGATTTGGTTTATTTCACAGGCTGAAAAAAAAAGACTGGGGTGTCTGCATCCGACAGGTGGTAACAGAGAGAGAGTGTGAAGGAGTGTCGAGCCCTCTGCTCGTAATAACCTTTGAGCCTGGTAAAATTGTGATGTAACTCAGTGTAAGGACCTTAAAGCACGTTGCTGCTGGAGTATTAAGGGATTCATGTTTAGCCTGACAACTCCACTGATCAGTGCACAACTGGTAAAAGGTAAGGAACTTAATATATCATTATTACTACTATTTTCACCATGATTTCTATTTATTTGTTTAATGTTTAGTTTATTTCCATATGTTTATGTAAAGATCTTGAATAATAACCACCAGAAACTACTAGTAAAAATGAAGGACTTCTCTTCAGAAAAACAGAAAGTTGAAGGAGTTTCTTTTGTAAGTGAGATGCTTATCAAGTATTTTACTTTCTTTTGTCAAAACATGTCCTCATATAAGATGTTTTTAAAGTCTCACAGTTCTTTGTGTGTTATGATATCCCAGTTTCTTTGTTTTTCTCTCTTATTATGTAGAAACAAAGACGAGATAGTTCGTCTGTCATGAGTGCCTTTCCAGAAGGTCCCCCGGTTCTAGATTACAGGGAACCAGAACCTCCACCTAAGAAGCACAAGTACCAACAAAGCTTGAAAACCCTCATCCCATTCCGTTTTGCATCAAAGTAAGATATCCTCACGATTTTTTAGCAAAAAGTATTAAAAGCCTGTTGCTTCATCACAATTTCAACACCATACTATCAAAAGATCTGAAACAAAACTAAAAGCATTTTTGTTTTGTGCAGTGACCGACCAATTTTTAAATAACCACTTATTACATTTTTATCAATTAGTCTGTAATTCACGTGGACATTCCTAAATATCTGAATATGTTTCAAAGTCATAATGTAATGTCAAAAATGCATTTTCTAACTTTGCACAGTTCACACCCGGTTGATGATGCTGGATTCTTCTCCTTCACATCATTTTCATGGATGACACCCATGATGTGGAGGCTCTTTCGAAATCGATTAGATGAAGACTCTCTTTTCCTCTCCCCTAATGATGGAGCTCACATCAATGGAGAGAGGTACACATCTTAACAGTTCTGAATCTGATTTATAGCCTTTCCATTTAAAACTTAGCAGGATGAATTGCTGTAGTGTAGCACATAGCAAAAAGACAACTCATTTTTAAAGTCTATTCATGTATCCAGAATCAGTCTGGGAGAATTCTGTTTATCTATTTAATCTTGAAAAATATTTTTTAAATGTTGTGATATTTGTTGTGTTCAGATTCCAGAGACTGTGGGATGAAGAAGTTGCCCGTGTGGGTCTAGAGAAGGCATCTCTTTCTGCCGTGATCATGCGTTTTCAGAAGACAAGATTTATAGTGTCATTTTTGGCCTCTGTCCTATTTGCTTTCGCTGTATTTCTTGGTCCGGTATGTGAAATAAGCTTCTTCCTATATATGTCTGTCTGTCTAATTACTATAACTATTGCTAACATGTTAAATCAAACTCACAAAAATGGTAATGCATGTTAATAATGTACTAAAGCATGCTACAAATAAGCTACTAAGCTACTAAAACATGCTTAAAATCAGTATTTAATGCTAGCATCATGTTAACAAATAACCACACACATTAAACATGCTAGCAACATGCTAAGTCTTTTTGGCTAATCGTGAATACTCCTACAAAGATGTTAGGAGCATACTAATTGATCTTAATGTGGTAGACGTGCTAATTTACATGAATAGTGTGCTAAAACAGTCTGGCAACAGCAAAAATGCGTTAGCTATGTGCTTAACATACTAACAACATTTATGTTAGCAATACATTAATGTTAAAAACATCCTTGCAAATAGCAATATGTAAAACAAAAGCTTAAAAACATACTAGAAACATGCCATGTAATGTTTAACATACTGTAAAAACATTGCTAGAAACATAGAAACGTGCTACAACCAAACCAACCATGCTAAAATGTATGCTAATGAAAGTTTATATCATGCTAGCATGTAATTAGCATGCTATAAAACATATTTCTTTCTATTTCACTCTAAACTTAAACTTTCTATAGCTTTAAAAATGTATCAAACATTCATGCAATGCTTTCTCAAGCCAAAAAATGAGAAAAACTAAATTATAAATATTACACACAAATATTTGTAAAACATTTCCATGTTTTTTCAGTGCATGTGTGTAGTGCTATTTGCTGTCTTACACTATAAATCTGTTTGAATATGTTGTCTTATGTATACATTTTGTCTTTTTTTCTAGTCAGTTCTAGTATATGAAATCCTGAACTATGTCGAGCAGCCTGAATCGTCTACAGTGGTGCATGGTGTTGGTGTGTGTGTGGCTCTGTTCCTCACAGAGTTCAGCAAGGCATTTTTTGCATCGGTCCTGTGGGCTGTGAACTTGCGTACAGCTGTGAGAGTGAAGGGAGCATTCTCCATGCTTGCTTTCAAGAAAATCATCTCTCTCAGGAGTCTTACTTCTATCACTGTAGGAGAGGTCAGCTACTGATTGTTGGTTCAGCAGTGAATACTGCCACAATATTTTCTAGATGTAGAATTTACTTATTAGTGGCTTTATTAGGGCATTATTGTACTGTAGTAAACCAAACAATTTTAAATTACTATATACAATCCAAATAGTGCTTGTCATGAACTGTAGTCTTCATTATTTATATGTTTTGTGTCTGATTTAGACGATAAACGTCTTGACGAGTGATGGCTATCGATTGTTTGATGCGGTCATATTTGGGACGTTTCTGCTGTGTGTTCCAGTACTGCTGATCATCTGTATCATATATGCATGCTTTATTCTTGGATACACAGCACTTATTGGAATTCTAGTGTACTTGATCTTCCTACCAATACAGGTAAGCAGCCTTCTTTTGTGTTGTGTTGTGCTTTGAAATCTCCATTTAATATTAAAAGGTATCAGTTGTATTTTGTTAATTGTGCATATTTATGTGTGTGTTGTAGTTCTCTATCGCCAGGCTGATTGGTGTGTTCAGAAGGCGGGCTGTATCTGTGACAGATAAACGAGTTCGCACCATGAATGAGGTTCTGACTTGCATCAAGCTCATTAAGATGTATGCATGGGAGGAGTCTTTTGAGAAGTCAATCACAGGTGGTCCATCCATCCACTCTTGTTATTTTCATCTATTCTCTCCTTTTTCTCAACAATTCTTTAACTGTTTTTTCTAATCTAGATATCAGGAAAAACGAGAAGCTGCTATTACAAAAGGCTGGTTATGTTCAGAGTTTAAACTCTTCCTTAACGACGATAGTCCCCACACTAGCGACTATAGTCACCTTCATTGTCCATACAGCACTGAAACTGCCACTTCTACCTTCTACTGTAAGTGCATGAAACAAAGCAGAAATATGTCTGTAATACACTAAATGAGCAGCACTGCTGTTTAAAAGTTTGGGCTCGGAATACAACAAAGAAATTTATGGTTATTTTATTTTTATTCTTTTTAAAAATCATATAAAAATGTTGTTTGATGGTACATTGTATTGATCAAACGAATCGTGGAAAATGTTTTAAAGTTGAATTAATTATTAAATGAATTAAAGTTTTAATATTTTACAAAATAACATTTTTATAATGATTTTTTGATTAAATACATGATGCTTTGATGAATGTTCTGATTTAAAAGCAGTGTAATTATGAATACTACACTTTATTACTGAAACATTGGACACTTTGTTAAATTTTATTTAATTGAATGTTTCTGTTTATAATATTTTAAAAAATGGGGACAAGTTAACACAAAAAGGTACAGTTAACTTGTTATTTGATGACCCACATTGTTTCTAAACCTATATTATTTTCTTTCTTCTGCTGAAAACAAAAGAAGATATTTTGAATATGTTGATATTTTAAATGCTGATAACCAGACTGTGGATGGTACCCACTGACTTCCTTCATATTTTTTTAAAGAAATAATTTTTTAAATTAATTTTTTTAGTCTATGAAATTCAATGATTACCATCCATATATATTCATTTGTTCAACAGAAGAAACAAACTCATTTAGATTTTGAAGAAGTGAAGAAGAAATCAATGGCTGAATTCCAGTCCATTTTTTTATGCTGCTCTCTCGCTAACTTCCCTTTGTCTCGTTCCCTCGGATGTACGTCATTGATTAGATTACACAAGTGTCCACTACTTGCAGACTGGTTTAAATGGAGTGCCCTAAACCTTTGAGCACTTGGGAACTACATTGTTGTGACATCGCAATTGCATTGCATTCTGGAACATATAGTGCTGGAGTGGACATATGAAGCCGACTCGCTTCCTCTCTCAAAATCGAGGGATCGAGGGTATGTCCACGTAAGCTTCCTCATTCACTTGATAAAGTGGAACGCACTTTAAAATGGCTGCTGAGATCCCCCGAGGGAACAAGGGAAGGGAAGTTTGTGAGTGCATGTCTAAAAGTGGAGTGGAAAGCACCCAGTAAAGGCAGAATATTTTGTTTTTACACTCCATTTAACTGTCTCAACATGTTTAACTCCTTACAATGAAACATGCAAACGTATATGACGTACTTGAAGGGTTCAAGGAAGAGATGAGTTTTCCCTAACCATCTGATCATTTCTCAACAGGCCTACACTATCATCGCTGTATTTAACTGCATGAGGATGTCAATGGGCTTGTTGCCATTCTCTGTTAAAGCTGTGGCTGAGGCTAAAGTGGCTCTAACTAGACTAAAGGTTGTACTCATTCACATTTCTTTTGGCTTATCTAAAACTATACATTTATTTCACATCATTGTCTAAAAAACCCATTAATTTGTAAATTGGGCCCCCACTATCTGCCCTAATCAAGCATTAGTTTAAGATGCATTGAGGAAGAAATAAATGTTGATCATCTGAATGACTCATAAAGATATGTGTTGGTAATATATGCAGTGTATTTTACACATGCCGCAACTGACATGTTAATCATATCTTTTACACACTGAATAGCAATTGTCAGTACAGTGTAAATAACAGGACTTAAATGTTTGCATCTCTACAGAGGATCATGCTGGTTCAGAACCCCAAAGGTTATCTTACTCAGGATAAAAATATGGATTTGGCGCTGGTCATGGAAAAGGCCACATTCTCCTGGAGCCCGACAGACGACAAAAACACCAGCCAGATGCCTGACAACCCCTCTCAAAATGGCAAACATAAATCAGAGTCTCAACCGTCACTCAGAAACATCAGCTTGACTCTTTCAAAGGTGTGCTGTGAATATATATATATATATATATATATATATATATATATACACATACAGTTAAAGTCAGAATTATTAGCCTATGAAATGTTTCTTCTTTTTTAAATATTTCCCAAATGATGTTTTACAGAGCAAGGACATTTTCACAGTATGTCTGATAATATTTTTTCTTCTGGAGAAAGTCTTATTTGTTTTATTTCGGCTAGAATAAAAGCAGTTGTTAATTTTTTAAAAACCATTTTAAGCACAAAATTATTAGCCCCTTTAAGCAATTTTTTTTCTCGACTGTCTACAGAACAAACCATCATTATACAATAACTTGCATAATTACCCTAACCTGCCTAATTAACCTAGTTAAGTCTTTAAAATGTCACTTTAAGCTGTATATTAGTGTCTTGAAAAATATCGTCATGGCAAAGATTAAAGAAATCAGTTATTAGAAATGAGTTATTAAAACTATTATGTTTAGAAATGTGTTGAGAAAATCTTCTCTCCGTTAACCAGAAATTAAGGAAAAAATAAACATGGGGGCTATATATATTTAATGTGTGCATCTATAACAGAGACTAATGGATGGCTCTATTCATTGGTAGGGAAGTCTGCTTGGGGTGTGTGGAAATGTTGGAAGTGGAAAAACCTCTCTGATATCAAGTATTCTCGAGCAGGTGGGGTGCTTCTGTCTTGTCTTACTTACAATGAACAGTTTCATATTTGATGTGATGAGATTTAACTGACAGTCCTATGATTTGTCTCCAAAGATGCATCTTCTGAGTGGATCTGTATCAGCAAATGGAACATTAGCATACGTTTCACAGCAAGCCTGGATATTCCACGGAACTGTACGGGACAATATCCTAATGGGAGAACCATTTGACCAAGCCAGGTATAACTAGAAAATACCAATGACAAATTTTGAGTAGAGAATGCGGTGAACACTTCTGTGTTTGTTTTTCGATATGTCTCAAAGGAGTTCACTTGTTTACAGTAAAAGTCTACAAATAAAAGCAGGCCATGTGGTTGCCAGAACTTTATTTATAAAATCACAAACCCACATTTGAAATTACTGTATGATACTGTATTTAAGGCCAAATGCTAACACCAGGTCAACATATAAGTATCTTTATTGGCCAGAAGAGAGCATCATGTAGAACACTGGATGACTTGGAGTGATAAACACAGCACTAAACAGAACAGCAACAAAAAAGGGTCATGTCTTAGAGCAATGAAATTACTCATGACTGCAGCTTTTAAACTTATAATATTGTGGGTTTTCAGCCACAGTAAATCTTTATGTTCTGACTGACTGACCTACATAAACAGGGTTTCTGCAGGTTTTACTAAGACCATTATATTATAATATTCAGACTTATACAGGACTAAACGTTAAGGATTTTTTTTCTAATGGCCAGTGGAGAAGGTTTTTAGTTGCCCAATTAAAATTAAAATTTAGTTATTTTTTTAGCCACATGTTTTAAATAGTTTGTCAAAAAAGCAAACTCTAGTTAAATACACTAGTTATATACTTTTTTCAGCATTACTTTTGTTTAAATAACCTTTGTTAAACTTTTTTTAAATGGATTGTTGGTAGTACTAATCAGGTAACTTTACATGGACAAATGAAAATTAAGACCTGTTTAAAATTATTTAACACCTACAACTCTAAATTACAAGGTTTAATATTTAGTTTTTGAAATTTAAGTCATTTTAAGGCCCAGTGGACACCCTGATAAAAGATAAAACTTTCTTAAAAAAATAGTGGTTTAAAGATCAAATCGCATATTGTTAGCATCATATATGAAAGTTATTTGAAAGGTACTTACAGCAGCAATGGTAAAAAACACACTACACATTGGCCAACCAAATAAATAAATGATAGAATTGTGAAAAAACAAACAATTTCCTTGTTATTCCTGCGCAATGCTGTTTTATCTATGGAAATCACAGTCTCTCCTACATATGCAAATAAACAAGGAAAAACATGTGCACAAAACGTGTTATCAGCACTGCCAACTGAAAACATACATGACATCCTTGGTAGAGAGGTGGTATTTTGCACATTTGCTTAATCTTTCTCTCATGCATTAGTCTGCTTTTAACAGCTCTAAAATAAGGCTTTTTAATTAGTAATAGATGCACAGACTCAAAAGCATAAGAAAATATACACACAATAGGATTTTATAAACAAATCCTTACCAATGTCTTGATATAAACAAGCTGATAATGACAGGAGCAAAACAGTCAAGAACAGTCAGCTACCCCTCACTTTGTAATATACAGACTTTATTCTTGTGACAAGAAGACACTTTATTGTGTATTTTATATTGTTTATGACTAGTTTTATTGGATGGGAGTACATTTCTGGCTGTGGTTACAGTCTTTGCTGCTTTAAAATCTATAATGTTGTTAAACATTGATCTTTTGTACTTAAATTGCTGCATACTTAAACAATCTGGTATGTGCTTGTTGTATTTTAGATATGCCAGTGTTATTAACGCTTGCTGTCTAAGACCTGATCTGGCAATACTTCCATATGGAGACCAGACAGAGGTGTGTTAGATTACTTTGTAATATATATATATATATATATATTTTTTTTTTTTATTATTATTTATTTATTTATTTTTTTAAAGGTCTAGTTATATAGCAACTGGAAATAATATATCCTGTGTGTGTGTCTGTCAAGATTGGAGAGCGAGGTATTAATCTTTCAGGTGGTCAAAAGCAGAGGGTTAGTTTGGCCAGAGCAGTGTATTCTAACAGAGACATCTTCCTTTTGGATGATCCTCTGTCTGCTGTTGATGCGCATGTTGGGAAGCATATATTTGAAGAATGCATCAAGAAAGAACTGAAAGGCAAATCAGTGATCCTGGTCACTCATCAGCTGCAGGTAATTCTCTTGAATGTTCTTTTTTTAGGTTGAAAAAAAGCTGTTTCAAGCTGTTTGTAGAGTAAATATTTGCTCAAACCAAATACAGACATGAGATTCCCAGTAGCTTCCAAAAACCTGCAAAATGACAGGAAACTTAAAAAAAAACTTACAAGTAATTATTTTCTCTAAAAAAGGGCAAAAAAGTCTGAAAATTATTCTGAAACTTATGATATGAAATCTGGATTTTTTTGAGACTGATATTTCTCCAAAGATTTAGGGGATGTAGTTGCATGAATGAGAAGTTAATATATAACCAACATTCCAAAGGAAGATGCAATAAAATTGCACATGAAAATGTGTGGAAAGTCTTATGTTGACAAGAAGTAAACAGTAATGATTAATTTATATTGCCATAACACATTTAATGCATAACCATCTCAGACTGAGAAAAGAGTAACCCAAGTTTGTGTACCTTGTCTACAAGATTCACTATCAAGAGAAATTACAAACACAAACCTTTAACTGATTTCTGTTACTCAGCATGTTTTACTGTCAGTCAGTGTGACTCAGCATAGCCTTTTAATGTGTTACTCGACATACTGTAAAGTTGTTAAAACAGTAGCTTTATATCAGTGATTAACAATTTTTGTTTGTCCTTTTTGTTGTGTTGTTTGTTTAGTATTTAGAGTTTTGTGATGAAGTCATGCTGTTGGATAATGGGGAGATAAAGGAGGCTGGAACTCACAGTGATTTGATGAAAACTAAAGGCCGCTACTCTCAGCTTATTACCAATGTCCATCTGGAACAGAATAACGTAACCAACCTTACTTACTTTGCAAATGAAATAAGCCATTAAAATAATGCAACTTGTCAGCTCTTGTTTGTTTTTTAGTAGTGTGTCATTGAATTTCTTCTTCATTTCCCTTCTGTGTCTTACAGGAAAGAGCTGATTCCAAACCACAAACTGAACACAATGATTCTGAACAGACCAATGCAGATGAGCCCAAGGCCAATGGAATCGAAAACCCAGGTTAGAATATAAACATGTTATTAACAAAAGGACAATAAACTATGGTTGTTAATCACTTATTGTTACATGTTTTATGTGAAATATGTGCATTGAAGTCACTAGAAGCTTCATTTTCGATCTGTTTAGGAAAACGGCATCAAAGTACTCTTTTTATGGCATTTTTATTATAAAGCAATAGCAGGGAATCTTGTTTACTGGCCTTACATTATATTACGTAGTAATGAATAAATAAACATTTAACGTTGAACATAAACTTGATTGATTTATTTATTTTTCTGTCCTAATTTACGACTACGATTTGTTCTGAATTAATTTGTACTTAACTTAAAGGGGTGGTCCACTACGATATCATATTTTAAATTTTAGTTGATGTGTAATGGAGCTGTGTGAACATAAATAGCATCTGTAAAATGCTCAAAGTTTAATGCAAAGGGAGACCTTGGTTTTACAGAGTTAGCTTAGCAAAGCCTAAAATGAACATATTTTGGGAACTACAAAAAAATACTTCCAGGCCTTGTGAGATCACAAACGTATTTTTACGGCGCACACACACTGCGCAGCTAAGGGGTGTGGCCAGAGGCGCTGTAACGTTACAGCAGAGGGAGAAAATGCCATCCTGCTATTTTACCAGAGCTTCTCTGTTTCTGTATCTGGGCTTCCAAAAGACACGACACAGATACAGAAGTGCTCACAGTTCAATATGAATTATGTTCCAGAGAATTATAAAATACATAGCAAGCATGATTTGACAAAACACAGCTTAAATCTTAATCCTCAAAGGAGGAGCAGCTACAACAAGCAGACGCTGTGAACTCTGAGCCACGACCTGTAAGTGTTTTTATTTGTTAAAATTGATTATGACATGCACAGTGCCTAGCCTTAATGGTATGTTGTAGCAAAGATGTAAACAACGGGAAATGCTGTTCGCCACTGCTAACGATTTAGCTACAAACTCATATTTATCCGTCAAACTGCTGTACACACACACACACACACACACACACACACACACACACACACACACACTTCACCAGCACGTGCAGCTTCTCTATATGTGTGCGACTGCTGTGTTTATCTATAGGCAGCTTTACATCTTAGATAATGAACTCACAAAACATATTTTTATCTTCTCGTTACTTACACAATCATATTCCGAATATATGTGAAAGACGTCGTGTAACGCGTTGAGTTAAAAAATACAGGAGAGCTTGCCTAACTCATGTAGCAGCAGAAAAATAAATCAAGACTCACACAGGTCGCATCCCACATCTTGTGCTTTATTCTCCTGTCAGTGTCACTGTAAATTACAGAAAATAACTTAATCCGAGCATCAGAGAAAAATAAAAATAAACATTGGTCCCACTCATGCGCTTCTCGTGTTACACGGGGTCTACAGATAGTTCATAGTATACACACGCACACACATAAACACACTCACAATGGCACGCGCACACACACACACACACACACACACACTCTCTCTTAAAGGAGCCGCACCCCATTTTCACTCGTTACAGACACTTGTCAGATGTTATTTTAGAGAGTGGACATGAGGTTGACTGACTGTTCACACAAAACGTGCGTGCTTGTACAGGCGTGACGTGGAGCCGATCCGCGAATCACAGGACATTATGACACATGACCAAACAGAGTCACTTGACGGCAGACCTTTTAGAGGAACTAGGAAATATATCAGTTGTTTTCATGTTAGCTAAGTAGCTGTATATAAGCAAAGTGAGATTTATGAAAAAATAACGTGATTTCCTTCAAGTGAAACATGAGGACACATTGCTTTGCATCCTATTAACACAACCAAGCCTTAAAAATTACATTCTGGACCACCTCTTTAATAGCTTAGGAGTTATATTGGAAATCTGCTAATTTTAGAGATTTTATTGAAAAATATTCTTAATTGTGACCCTGGACAACAAAACCAGTCTTTTGCTCAGGTATATTATTGGCAATGTAAATGTAAATATATTAAAACTTTGTATTGCTAAGCACTTCATATAGTCACCTTTAAAGGTTATTTTATCAGTATTTAGATTTTTTTGAACCCTAAGATTCCAGATTTTCCAATAGTTGTATCTTGGCCAAATATTACCCTATGCTAACAAACCATAAATCAATGGAAAGCTTACATATTCGGATATAAAATGTAAAAACATAAAAAAACTATGATTACAATTATATAATGTGTAATAATAATAATAATAATATTAATAATAATAATCTATTATATAGTTATAATTACTGTTATATTATTTATGTTTTATTGTGGTCCAAAGGGAATAAGGAAAGCACTTTGTTCACCTTTGGTAATCTTTATCATTTCCCTTTAGCGTTTGATATGTCTGATGAGAAACCTGCAACAAACGAAACACCCAAAGACTCCACAGAAACAAAAGGTAGATATAGACAGATATATATATATATATATATATATATATATATATATATATATATATATATATATATATTTTTTTTTTTTTTTTTTTTAATCACAATATAATCCAGAAAATGTCCATTATATTTATACAAACGTGACTCACACAACAGTGTGTATGTTTGTTTTAGGGAAAAAGGATCAATTAGTAACACGAGAAGTGGCCCAAGAAGGTTCCGTTACATGGAGGACTTACCATCAATACTGCCAAGCAGCTGGAGGTTTCTCTTATTATTTCCTCACTCTCCATATGTTTCTCTCTGCTCATTGTGAATGTCATAACACAGTTTGTTTATATTTCTCTAGGCTACATACTGTTGTTTCTTGTTGTCCTTCTCTTCACGCTTCTTGTGGGATCGACTGCTTTCAGCAACTGGTGGCTCAGCTACTGGTTGGACCAGGGATCAGGGGTAAACACACACACATACACACACACACACACACACACACACACACACACGCACACACACACAAGCACGCACATATCTGGTTTGCTATCCTTGTGTGGACTTCCTTGGCCATAATAATTTTTATACTGTAGAAAATATATAACCTGTATAACCACTAACATTTGAGTGATGTTGAGGGCATACTTAAAACACAGCTGATTGCCCATTGTGTTCACATGCTATCAACAGAAATGACAGTGATTGGCCATGAAGGTAATCAGTTCACTACTTTTCACTGAGTGCAAACACAGATACAAGGACACTGGAGCGTTTCAAAGCCATGAAGATCAGTCGATTCATCAGTGTATCGTTCGTATGTCAGCTCATAGACAGATCAGCTGATTGATGCTTCTTTGAAACGCTCCATTGTCACTGTATCTGTGTTTGCACTCTGTAACACTCGGCAGTGAAGAATGGTGAACCTATGACCGTCACAGCCAATCACAGTCATTTCTTTTGAACACGTGAACACAATGGCCAATCAGCTGTGTTTAAGTATGCCCTCAACATCGCTCAAATGTTAGCGGGAAATGGGCGTTTTAAAAATCTCAGTATCGATTGGTACCGAAGTCGATAACTTTGACAGTTCTACCCATGGGACCTCAGTTTATGTTTCCACGGTGACACAAGTCCCCATGAGTCTGTGCACATTCATGTTTAAGTCCCCACAAGGATATAAAAGCAATGTCACGCACATGCACACACTTTAGACTCATTCAAGACATAACCATCTTATAATCAAATCACTTTTCTCTGTTTGTGTTCCTGTAGAACAGTACCAGTTCTAATGTAACATCAAACAACGGTAATATCTCTGAGAATCCGGACCTGCCATTCTACCAAATGGTTTATGGTGTTATTATCATTGCCATGATACTGCTGAGTATTCTCAAGGGCTACACCTTCACTAAAGTCACCCTGCGTTCCTCTTCCAAACTCCATGACACCATGTTCAAACGGGTAAGACAAACAGATAAACGAGGATTTAATCGTTTTTTATTCATTGATAGATGTATTATTGTCTTGTTTAGGATGCCACAGTTTGCTTGTGTTTGTAAATTGTGTGTGAGGGAATCAAATAAATTTTATTCAATTGATCCAAACCTCCCGTCATTATATTCGTAGGCTATAGCATCAATCTTTATTTTGTTTTTATTTACTCTCACATCCAGAACATTTCCCCCGTATGCATAATGCAGACCTTTGTGTCTGCGTTTGTCTGAAATCAGTATGTAATTGCACAGAATTTATTCATTCACAAATTGATAGGGGAGCAGCTATACATTACTGATAGTGAAAGCTTGTTGGAGTGTGAGGGCTTTGAGAAGGGAAAATTATTGCTGAATCATCTGTTTGTGGTTATTTGATCTATTAGCAATTATTTGAGAGACCAGTTTTAATTGTGCATTGTGTAAAATTCTGATAAGTGAACCTTATGCCCAGAAATAAATGCTAGTCAAGGGGTAATGTTTAATAGTCAAACAACTTCTCAATTTACTGTTAACATGATCAAAGATTCTTAGTCCTTATATGTCACTCACAGTTAATGATACAGGATGAGGAGAGAATTGTTGTGTTACTCTGGAGACTGAATGTACAGTACATCAGTGTTTTTATTTTATTTAGCCAGGACTCAACAAAAGAAAAAAGTTGTGAAAGATTTCTTAAAATATATAAATTAAAAACAATGTAAAATGCATTCTGGGGGATCAAGTTTCATTGCCTATGTGTAAGATACAGTATCATTTATCCAAAGTAATGCATAATGTCAGTTCCATACTTTCAGGCAAGACCCTTAAAACAAGATTTTTGGACTAAACCTGTAATGGCAGTTTCTGTTTCTACTAATAAGCACTGCCCACTAAATTGTGTATTTAACTAAGTGCCAGCTGCAGTAGTAGAGAGATTTTTCGATGAACACCACAGTGATGGCGAGTTTTTATTAAAGGATTCTGCTTTGAAGATACCTGAAAATCATCCTGGTTTTGTCTCTTCTTCAAATTCACCACTGTAGAAATATTTTTTACATTTAAATTATTGTCACAGCAGTACAGAAAGTCACATGGACTAATGTGATATTTACAGATTCATTATAAAAAGTTACAATATACAATTTGTCCAATTATTGGTTTGACAGTTATCAATTCATTCATTATTTGTGATTGTCAAAGTCAAGGGCGTAGGTTTGCACTTGACATTGGTGGGGACAGGTGAATCAAAAAAACGTTTATTTTAGCCATAGTGCCAATGAAAAATGTCTGATCTATCAGTATTAATACACGATGGAGCAGAGGCTGTAGTTTTGTCAAGCAAAATTCATCAAATCATTCATTCATTTATTCATTCATTCATTTGCTTTTCGGCTTAGTCCCTGTATTAATCCGGGGTCGCCACAGCAGAATAAACCGCCAACTTATCCAGCACGTTTCTATGCAGCGGATGCCCTTCCAGCCGCAACCCATCTCTGGGAAACATCCACACACACTCATTCACACTCATACACTACGGACAATTTAGCTTACCCAATTCACCTGTACCGCATGTCTTTGGACTGTGGGGGAAACCGGAGCACCCGGAGGAAACCCACACGAAGGCAGGGAAAACATGCAATCTCCTCACAGAAACGCCAACTGACCCAGGCGAGGCTCGAACCAGTGACCTTCTTGCTGTGAGGTGACAGCACTACCTACTTAAAATACTTAAAACACTAAATTACTGTTTTTTAATTAAATAAACAATAATTTTGTGTTTTAAGTATTGATTTTTTTATATTTTAAAAATAGCTCCATTGGAAGTGATTTAAATCCTCCTTGTGGCAAAAAATGTACTTTGTAATTAGAATGATCAAGAGTAGGCTCATTAATGGAGAATGTAAGCTTTGACTACTATTTGTTCGGTAAACTGAGAAGCGCAGCATTTTCATACCATGTGACTGTACTTTTAATCAGATCCTTGGCAGCCCAATGAGTTTTTTTGACACGACTCCAACTGGCCGCCTGGTGAACCGCTTCAGCAAAGACCAAGATGAAGTGGATGCAGTTTTACCGTTCAACATGGAGAACTTTCTGCAGTTCTGTCTGATTGTCACGTTCACTCTTCTCACCATCTGCATAGTCTTCCCATTCCTCCTGATCGCCGTGGTCATTCTCGGACTCATCTTCGCCACAATCCTATAGTGAGACACAACCAATCTACCTTAACATCATGAGAATTAATATTATTTTTAAAATTATCCAGACGTTAAATATTACAATCTCAGATCCATCAAGTAGGATTAAGTTTTAAAGCCATTAAATGTACAAACCGTTTGCTTTCTTTTCTAGTGTTTTCCAAAGAAGCATTCGTCATATGAAGAGGATGGAGAACGTGAGTCGCTCCCCTTGGATTTCTCTCACCACCTCTACCATACAAGGGCTCAGCACCATCCATGCCTACGACAAAAGACAACAGTACATTGAACGGTAAGATACTGTTTTTCATATTATAAGAATTTTAGAAAAATAAAACATCATTATTACGATCCATCGTGAATCATTTCCCAGAATGACTCCAACATGCAAAAGCAATGGGATAGAAATAAGTGTGTTAATTTTTAGACCAGCAGCTTGATTACAAGCAGGATATTGTTTTTATGTAACAGTCCAATAAAGAATTTAATACTGAAACAAAAATTTTATTGCTAAATATTTTAGAAATGATATTGCCTGTTGCTATCAAAAGTCAAAACAGAATTATCTATTGCGTGGAATTTTCTTCCTAAATGAACCCATGGCTATGTTCAAAAGCTTAGGCAGCTGACTTGTTTTCAATGTTTGCACATGATTTTGGACAGATATCTGAGGCAGCAAAATGGTTTAATGATCTACAAAAAAGATAGAGAGCTTCAGCAATTTCTAGCTATAAATCACATGAAAAGTGGAACGCGATGACCAAAAATAAATAACTAAATCTCACCACCTTTCAGAAAACTGCCACATTTGTATTTATGCTTAGATGCCACATTTTTATATATTTTATAAATGAAATGTCACATTACTGAAAGGATGGGATGGCATAACTGAATTTGTATGATGCTTGTAGAGCAGGGTTGGAAAATAACAGGGGCTTGAGCCTAAATGCCACCAAATGAACAAAACTGCTATTGCTCAGCTGTCACCTTTGAAGTCAAATGTGAAAGTGAATGGATTTTATGGTATTATAATTGGTTATGTGTACATTTAAGTGTTTTGCAGCACTGTGTATTACATAAAACCAATCACATGCCATTATGTATGTGCCAATCAGAGATGTTAAGTCATTGGGCCCTATCATGCACTCGGCGCAATGTGGCGCAAGGCGCGACACAATTGTTGTTTGCTAATTTCAGCTTGGCGCAAGAGTCGTTTTGACGTTTTGCGCCACACTGTTTATATAGCAAATGCATTTGGGCTCATATGTGCGCCCATAGGCTTTCTGATCTACAAAAGGAGGCGTCTTGAGGCGCGTTGCTATTTTGAGAAGCTTTAATAGACTGTTCTATAGACCAGAACAAAGCCGGTCTATTGTCCAGCGCAGAGCGCGTTAGTTGTATGCCTCGCTTACACATTGCTTAATACAAACAGGATGTACAGCAATACGCAAATATATTTACATATGAAAAAGAAATAAAATATTACGGATATATAGGATATAATAAGGATATATATAGGATATAAATATAAAGGATTAAAATATTACAAAACATATTATTTTCTAGCCTATATAAATATAAAAACCATACTTTCATGCCTTCTTCATCTCGGAGGGCTTTTTCAGTTTATTCATAACAATTTGCTTTTGTATAATGTTATCATTATTAGCAGTATTATTTATTATATGCATATTTATATTTGTTTTATTAAAAACAAGCTTAGATTTGTCCACCTGTCAGGTTTTAGACCATATGGGGCATAGCATGTGTATTAGGATATAACTCAGTTTTTTGAACACACTTCGTTGTTATTATTGTTCATTTATTTGTTTGCTGGAAATTAGAACTGAATTTAGAAATAATTTTGAAACAAATCTTTGCACTTAACAAACGAAATAAATTATTTAAAGGCTAATGGATGTCTGTGCGTACAAGAAGTTTCTCTATCCACGAGAGTGAAAGCAAAAGTAAACAATAAGGAGGCTCATCTCTCATTCTCGTGCTGTAGATGCTCTGTTTAACTGTTTTCTCACTAGTGAAGTGTTCAGTTTTTACACTTACAAAGTCCGTCATGTAAATAGCAAATGCGCTATGGCGCGACACAACTCTTAAAGGGAATGGGAGATGAGACTCTGATTGGTTTATTCTCAAAACACAACTATAACTCATTAAGAAAATAAGCTCAACCCTTTTAGACCATGCGCCACGGCACAAAGCGGATTTTTTTTGTCCTTATATTAGCAAAAGTGGATTCTGACACGCCCTTAATGAGGTTGCACCCTGCGCTTTGCACTTTGCGCATGGATCGTCAAAATAGAGCCCATTATATCATGAGTAAATTACGCTTGTTTAATTTCATGGGCTGACAAGTTTTATCTTTGTAGCCCAGAGGTGTCTACACTTGGTCCTTGAGGGCCAATGTCCTGCTGAGTGTAGCTCCAACTAGCCAAAACACACCTATATGTATGTGACTAGTAAGACCTTAATCAGCTGGAACGTGTTTATTTGCAGTTGAACATTTCAGGACAGAGGGTCTCTAGGACCAAGTAGCCAGATTAACCAATGCTGTTTCTCCAAACGTTTTCATGTATTCTAATAATCAAAATAGACACTGTTAAAATATCAAGAGCAACAATCAACAATAAAGGTTTTGTCATAATAATGCAGCTCTTGTCATTAGTAAGTTCCTGTTTTATAATTTACAATTTTAAACCAGGCAACACAGTGGCTCGGTGGTTAGCACGGCCACCTCACAGCAAGAAGGTCGCTGGTTCAAGTCCCGGCTGGGCCAGTTGGCATTTCTGTGTGGAGTTTGCATGTTCTTCCCGAGTTGACATGGGTTTCCTCCGGGTGCTCCAGTTTCCCCCACAGTCCAAAGACATGCAGTATAGGTGAATTCAATAAACTAAATTGGCCGTAGTGTATGTGTGTGAATGAATGTGTATGCATGTTTCCCAGTGCTGGGTTGCAGCTGGAAGGGCATCCGTTGTGTAAAACATATGCTAGATAAGTTGGCGGTTCATTCTGCTGGGGTGACCCCTGATGAATAAAGGGACCAAGACGAACGAAAATGAATGAATGAATACTTTAAACCATTTTAGCAGATGCAATAAATAACATAATTATAAAAAAGGGCCTTATGAAGGTAAAAATAAAATGTGATCAAAAACTATTTTGAAATAAAAACGTCTGACCCTGCCCCCCAGTTTCAGAGTCAGTGCAATTATTGACAGGAACTTATTGCCACCTACTGGTGTAATTGTGGTACTCGCAGAAGGACACACTTTCTAGGGAGCTTTTTGACTTCTATAAACTGAAATTAAATTGAGCTCATATGAATTATAGCTTTAAAGTGAATTCAGTACTCAATTCAGTACTCAGAGGCAAACATCAGGGAAATAACCTCCAGATGGTGCTAATAAAACAATTTTTTAGGGGGGCTGGTTACATTTGGATATAAAGATTTTACTTTATTTTTAAGTGAACACTGACAAATATTGGCATGCAGCTTATTTTATAGTCAGAATTCAAATGGGTTATAGGTGTAGCCTAGCCAAAACAAAAATGAAGGCTGTTTAATATTTTGTACTAGAAGTACCTTAGATTTTATTGTGTACTAATAGTTTAGCAACAGTCTGCTCATTGGCTACACTTTACAGCAATATAGCACACAACTGAGGAGTTGAAAGTCATTTGTTGTTTGTTTTTAATCACAGGTTTAAGATGCTGAGTGACAATAACTCCAACCACTTCATGCTGTTTAATGCTGGAACTCGCTGGCTGTCCTTCTGGTTGGATGTCCTGTCTGCTACTGTTACTCTAATAGTGTCACTGTTTGTTGTGCTCAGCCCCAATGAGACCATAAACCCTTCTCTGAAAGGTCTGGCCTTATCTTACACCATACAGGTAACTCTCACACCTACACTCAAACAGTAGGCTAATTATTGAAAGTTGTCACTGGATATATGACCACTTGTTATTATGTGATTGCAGTTGACTGGAATCCTTCAATTTGTGGTGCGATTGTCCACCGAGCTGGAGGCGAAGTTCACCAGCGTAGAGAGATTGCTGGAGTATATTACGGTAAGAGACTTAAACATCAGGTTTACTCTAGGGTTATCAGGAATTCATATTCCTGTTCAACTTAATTAGTTCAGAAAATCAATTATACAATATAATAGTTTTAATCTGCTTGCTTGTGTGCTGTAGAGTTGTGTTTCAGAGGGTCCACGAAGAGTCAAGGATGCCAACATCCCTGCCGGTTGGCCACAAGAGGGCACCATTACCTTTAAAAACTACAGTATGAGATACAGGGACAACACTCCAATAGTCCTTGATAATCTCAACATAACTATTAGGCCAGGGGAAAAACTCGGCATTGTGGGACGCACTGGCTCTGGTGAGAGATAATCTTATTTCTATTATTACTGCTTGTATTATTGTCATAAGCTCAGATTGTTTGAATGTAGAACTAGTTGGTTACATTCAGAAATGGAATCTATATTTAAGTTGTGGTATGTACTATAACATTATGTTAAAATGGTTGCTGTCCTCATAAAGTGTCATTAATAAAGTCATGTGTGCTCGTGTGTTTCAGGGAAATCTTCTCTGGGTGTAGCATTGTTTCGTTTGGCAGAGCCGGCTGAGGGTACTGTTTTAATAGATGATATGGACATCTGCAAACTGGGGCTCAAAGACCTTCGCAGTCAACTCTCGGTCATACCACAGGATCCTGTACTCTTCATCGGCACCGTCAGGTCAATTCTCACTCTTAAACTACACTTCTACTCATTATGGCGTGATTGTTCATTTCATTTTTTTCTTCTTATTCTTATTCTGTACAAATATTATACTGTTTTGTTCAGTTAGTCTTTATACTGAATTGGGCAACTGTAACACGATATGAACAGTGAGTCTGTTGTAAAAATAATAATAATAAATAAATAAGCCAAAAATGTTTTGTTTGAGTGGGACCTTGCCAAATATTTGCTTTTTATGACCCTACAAGTCGGATTAAACCATAAAAATATTAGCAACATGTTATAGTGGGAAAATGAAACCTCTAAACCTTGTTAAGATTTTTAACTGACAACATTTTTGGCTACAAATTGGTCTTATTTTACTTAGCCAAAAATCCTAGAAAAAATGGCTCACAATAAATAAACTATTCTCAGTGACTACAGTATATTACAGTATTAATATTTTATAGTTTCTCTCTTGGATTTGATTTGCAGCCTTTCTTTTGCACATTTATATGCATATTGAAACACAAAACACACATTTTGCACTCTCCAAACACAATTACACTAATATATGCTTAAAATCGAAATTTTTATGAACAATGGGTTAAATTTTAATTTTCGTTGGCTATACATATATACCATACACTCACTGGCCACTTTATTAGGTACACCTTACTAGTACCGGGTTGGACTCCCCTTTTGCCTTAAGAACAGCCTTAATTCTTCATGGCATATATTCAGTGGGTACTGGAAATATTCCTCAGAGATTTTGGTCCATATTGCCATGACAGCATCACGCAGTTGCTGCAGATTTGTCAGCTGCACATCCATGATGTGAATCTCCCGTTTCACCACATCCCAAAGGTGTTCTATTGGATTGAGATCTGGTGACTGGAGTCCATTTGAGTACAGTGAACTTATTGTCATGTTCAAGAAACCAGTCTGAGAGGATTCACGCTTTATGACTTGGTGAGTTATCCTGCTGAAAGTAGCCATCAAATCAGAAGAAGGGTATACTGTGGTCATAAAGGGATGGACATGGTCAGTAACAATACTCAGGAAGGCTGTGGCATTGAGATGACGTTCAATTGGTACTAATGGGCCTAAAGTGCCTAAAGAAATATCCCCCACACCATTACACCACCACTACCAACCTGAACTGTTGATACAAGGCAGAATGGATCCATACTTTCATGGTGTTGATGTCAAATTCTGAGGCTACCATCTGAATGTCGCAGCAGAAATCGAGACTCATCAGACCAGGCAACGTTTTTCCAATCATCTATTTTCCAATTTTGGTGAGCCTGTACGAATTGTAGCCTCAGTTTCCTGTGCTTAGCTGACAGGAGTGGCACCTGGTGTGGTCTTCTGCTGCTGTAGCCCATCCAAAGGCTCAACGTGTTGTGCGTTCAGAGATGCTCTTCTGCACATCTCAGCCGTAATGAGTGGTTATTTGAGTTACTGTTGCTTTTCTATCAGCTCGAACCAGTCTAGCTATTTCTCCTCTGACCTCTGGCATCAACAAGGCATTTGCACCCACAGAACTGCCACTCACTGGATATTTTCTTTTTCGGACCATTCTCTGTAAACCCTAGAGATAGTTGTGCTTGAAAATCCCAGTAGATCAGCAGTTTCTGAAATACTCAGACCAGTCCGTCTCACACCAACAACCATGCCACATTCAAAGTCACTTAAATCACCTTTCTTCCCCATTCTGATGCTCGGTCTGAACTGCAGCAGGTCGTTTTGACCATGTCTACATGCCTAAATGCATTGAATTGCTGCCATTGGATTGGCTGACTAAAAATTTGCCTTAACAAGTAGTTTGACAAGTGTACCTAAAAAAGTGGCCGGTGTGTGGATATATCTACAGTTGAGCCCGAAATTATTCACACCCCTGGGTATATGAAATGATTAATACCTGTGTAAATATGAAAAATACATAAATTAGCTACAATATAAGCATTGATTTTTGGGTGAACTAACCCTTTAATGAAAATGATGATATATCATGTTTTTAATACAACAATGTGCACATAAATAATACACAATAAACACAGCAGTTCAATTTAAAAAAAGACTAATTTATTTGCAGACTTAAATGTGCTTGTTTGTTGTATTACTGTATGCAGGTATAACCTGGACCCTTTTAACAACTACAAAGATGAGGAGCTCTGGCTGGCTTTAGAAAAGACCTACATGAAGGATACGGTAAAGACAAACACAAGGCTTTGAATGGAAAATAGTTTTGACGATGTCTCAAGAACAAACTTTTCTTCAACTTGTCTCTTACTTAGAAGACTTCTGCAAACATGCCTCATTTTCTAGAAAACAGCTTAGTCACACACACCTTTGAAGTCTCGAACCTGATGAACATTACCTGTGTGTTTAAGTAGTCAGTATCTGACACATGTCCATAAAGCACTTCTGCTCATTACGATAAAGTCTGCCTTCAGGTGATCAGCGGGGTGCCGTGATTTCATTGTGATTTCAACAGATTGAATAGGAGCCGCTCAAACTTCATTAGGTTAATCTAGCCTTTTATGTGAGGATATCATTTATTGAGAGAGAAAAGAAAAATCACAATATGAGAGTGGGCATGTTACTGTGAGCCGCACTATAGTGATGAAACATAGACGAAACATCTGCTTAAAATCCGCTCAGTACCTTGCAAACTTTGGGCCATGGTAACAAAAAAGAATGAAGAAACAGTAAAAGAATATAATAGTCAAAGAATATAATAAACACTCATGCTTTCAGGTGTTAAATCATCTGTGACTCTTTTTTTTCTCTTATGCAGATTGGTAAGCTACCAGAGAAGCTGCAGTCTCCAGTAGTGGAGAATGGAGAGAATTTCTCTGTGGGCGAGCGGCAGCTCATGTGCATGGCCAGAGCACTGCTGCGCAACTCCAAAGTAAAAACGCAAACACACACAATGTCCTCAAAAATATTCAAATCTCTCAAAGAATCTGATAAAGTTGTGTTTGTAGATCATTCTGTTGGATGAGGCGACAGCGTCGATAGACTCAGAGACTGACAGCTTGATCCAGCACACCATTAGAGATGGTTTCCAGCACTGCACTATGCTCACAATCGCCCACAGAATCAACACAGTACTGGAGAGCGACCGGATACTCGTCATGGACCAGGGCAAGGTAATACAGCACTTTAAATGTATAAACTTACATTATTACAAGGGGTGTAATGATACATATGACAGTTTGTATATATTAGTGCTGGGCAAAGATGAATCACATCTAAAATAAACGTTTTTTTACATAGTATTTGTGGGATACACATACATAAAAAATATACAAAAAAAAATTGTTACATGGATATTTAATTTATTCATAATCTGTATCATATACATATATATTTTATATCTAAATACAAATAAACTATTTCTCAAATGCATGTATTCATACCGTGCTCAGCATAATTGAGTACAGCCCATTTTGAAAATGAATATTTGTATCCAATTCTCAGTGAATATAAGCAATGTATTTTGGTGCATTTAAACAAAACAGATTTATTAAACAGATATATTTATTAAAATAATATTTTAGTCATTAAACAGATTTAGAAATTGAAAGAGAATACAATTAAATCCAAGCAAAATATTGCAAAAAAAAAGAAACCTACAAAATTTCAACTAAATTTTTCATATTTTTTGCTTCTCTTGATATTTTTCTCTTTTTTAAATTTGTGTTTTATATGTATAATTTTTTTATAAATTTGAGGGTCCTAGTTTTTGGATCATTATCTTAAGGTATTTTGTTAGATAAGCTCCAGATTTGGCTTCAGTACTGACTAGTCTAATGTATATGCACCAATATAATATTGTAGAGCTTCCTATTAAAATATGCATTTAAAAGAGAGATTTGTGAGGGGTGTACTCATATATGCTGATTACTGTAAATACATAATAAATAAACATACATATTTTGTCAAAACAAACTTTTATTTTGGATGCGATTATTTGTGGCTCCGTACAGAGGGGAAAAACTGCTTAAAAAACAACCAGCAACACATCGCAGTTTATGATGCTGTTAAAACTGCAGCAAGATATTTGAATGGGGCAAGATATACACAAGATATACACCTTTGGGTGTTAAATGTGTAAAATATTGTAGTTTAAATTGTGGCCACTCCATCAGGTTGAGAGGGGTCTTATAATGATTCAATCCTGTATTTGGTAATGTATAGAGGAGTTACTCCCTATATCAGTAAGCTAGTTTCTGAAAAAAAAAGTCATTTACAGCAATAAATGATCCAAGAGGTATTTTAAGCTAAACATTTACACATCTTGGAGGTACATGTATGAATGTGCACAGCAGGACCATTTTAATGCATTTTTTTAGATATGTTAGCAGCATCAAAGTATATTGATGATATTGTATTTCCGGAGACACTGAATGGTGTACACACAGACCAAAACAATCCACACTTGCCATAATTAAAATAACACTGCTTCTATTCGGAAAACATTCACACTGAAAACCTGTAACTGAAC
This sequence comes from Danio aesculapii, assembly GCF_903798145.1. Taxonomy (NCBI): domain Eukaryota; kingdom Metazoa; phylum Chordata; class Actinopteri; order Cypriniformes; family Danionidae; genus Danio; species Danio aesculapii. The sequence goes on along the minus strand of NC_079441.1, from coordinate 36,921,478 downwards.
ATTTTCGTTTCACATTTGTGTACCATTACAACATACAAGCAACTAAATGCAGTATATTATTGTTTGATTGCATTAATGACATTATTTTAAACCCACTATCGTGTTTTCTTCCAGGTGATTGAGTTTGATCCACCGCAGGACCTGATTCAGAGACCCAATTCTTTATTTGCATCACTTCTAGCAGCTGCGAATCAAGTCAACACGTGAAGCACTCACAAACATTCACATTCACATCTAGACATGCATTCAAACCTCATACATTTATTCAGGAAGTCAACCTGAGGGAGTTTACCACATCTTTTATACAGAACATTTGAGACTTCATACCTCAATCTTTACATACATGCTATCAATAATATGTCAAAGCACACTTGAACTGTACATTAATAGGTAAAAACACATGGATTAGCACTTTTTTATTTGAGCTGCACAGTTAATTTTTCACCAGAGATTCACTAGTCTTTTGTGTGTGTGTGTAGACACAGCATTTACAAACGATGTGTAAAATATTTTCATAGGTTCATCAAATGTATATATAAAAAAATATTTATTTGATTTTTATAAGTATAAAACATGTATTAGGGAAAACTGTTCACAAATAAATCCTAATTTCTGTCTTGTATTCGATACGTGCATACTTTATTTCACCATGTATCATAAGGCTGTTGCAGTGTTCAGAGGAATTCAAAATTAGAGAATATTTTATAAACACCAGTTGTTTTTTCAGAAATAATGTAATCTTCATTGTTGAAATTGGAAGGAATTTTAGTTATGGCTTTACCAGACTTTTGATTCGTCTCTTGATGTGCCTTTGGCTACTGCAGGGCTTTAAGTCTAAATTCTCTTAAATGACAAGACACTGGATGTCGAGATATAGATCTGTTCACTGCTGAAGAGATGAACTGACTGCCCAGTTGAGATTCTCTATAATATCCTGCTCTCTTGTGCATTTGTCTTTCTTACAACCTGCTTTTTGTCGAGAATTGAATGAGTTAGAGACATTGTAAAGGTTTTGAATGATAAGTTTCTCTTGCTATGGTTGAAAGAGTCCTCATCCCTTTGGCATTCCTCTGCTGTCGGAGGGTGTCAGTCACTTTAGAAAGGCTCACCATCTTGTAAAATCAGTGCAAAAAGGAAAGTTTGGCTGGCAGTTAAAGGGTTAGTTCACGCAAAACAAAAATTCTGTTAGTAATTACCCTCATGTTGTTATAATCACCGTGAGACCTTCATTCACATTCAGAACACAAATTTATACAACTCCAATTAACAACCAACTCCAATTATAATCATTCCTTACATTTATATAGAGCTTTTCTGGACAATCAAAGTACTTTATACTTTTTGGGGAGGAAAATCCTCATCATGCTGCGCCAGACTACACTCCACACTTTAGCTGATTGGTGGAGAGGAGACAGAGTGATTAAGCCAATTATGATATGGGAATGGTTAGGGGGCCATGATGGACAGAGGCCAGTGGGCAAACAGTGGGCAAACATCCTGGGATTTGTAACGACCACAGAAAGTCAGGACCTCGATTTAATATCTCATCTGAAAGACGGTGCTCACTGAGCAGTATAGAGTCCCCATCAATATACTGGGGGTTAAGACCCACACATACCACAAGTTGAGTGCCCCCTGCTGGCCTCACTAACACCACTTCAGGCAGCAACCTAGCTTTCCCATGTGGTCTCCCGTCCAGGTACTGACCAGGCGCTGCTCTACTGTGGGCGACCATGTGAGAGTTGAAAAAAGCTAGCTGCCAGCAATTAACAACTCCACAGCCCACAATGTTCACGAGAAAATCCAAGTCCAGATAAGGAACCAAACAATTGTCAAAATAGTCCATGCGACTTCAGTGATTCAACTGCAATCATACGAAACTCCAAGAACACTTTTGTGTGCCTGTAAACAACCGTTTGTCTTGTCTTCCGCATTGGATCAGGGTGCACATTTACAATAGGCAACACAACACTTGGCAATGCGTCATACTGCCCATAGCAAATGAACACCCTGTCCTGATGTAGATGACAAAACATAGTCAAGATCAAGTAATTTTTACAGTTTTTATTGGAGGATGAGGGAAAAATATATATTAATTTGTGTTCTAAAGACACATTGTAATTAATTAAAAATAGAAGTTTTCATTTTGAAGCGAACTAACCCTTTATATAAGCTTTGTCAGATAATGTTGAATTATTTTAGAATTTTAAATGTCTCATTTGAGGTTTTTTGCTTTGCTTTAGAATAAATCTAATATCTAGTTTTTACTCCGGCTAGGTTATCTTAAAAGTAGACTAAGTAGAGACCTCAGAACTGTTGAAATTCTAATCCTCCAAGTTTGGTCTTCACTGTGAAACATTTAAATTGTATTCCTGAGAATGTTCTAGGTGTTTGAGATGAGTGTGTGTGCGTGTGATTCTCATCTTGAACACTAGGTGTCTCTCTCCTCCTCCAGTACCAGCTTATTGAGCCACGGTTGCATCAGTGGAGACACTAACTGATGAAATGTGTTGAAATTCCAGCATCAGCGTGCATCTCAGACTGATGAGGGATTGAGGGAATTATTTTAACTCAGTGAAGAGACAGCGTGAAAGACATTAATCAGATATCAGTGACTTTTTATTGCCTGCGTCCAATATTCTTCAGCACAACTTCTGCAATGACGCTCGCGTGCTCACATGACGCATCATTTTGAACGCGGAGACTTTCTTTCAGAGACGCATTCGTTTTTCGAGATATATTTTTGCATTTTGTAAATTCAAGTAGTGCATCATCTTATCTAAACACATTTTAGGTCATTACTTAAAAACAAACACACAAAATGTGACGAGCTGAAGTTGTGTTTGAGTACACCGACTCTTGATCCAAGAGTATTGTTTTGATGGTCATGTCATCTTGTTCTGTCAGTCTGTCATCAGGTAAGGGGATAAACCAACACTCATGACTTCCTGTCACAAAGTCTTCCCGTCATTTGCAGATCGTATTTAACTACAGTAACAGCATTAGTCATGATGATTTACACTTTACATGCTGCAGGTTTACTTAACCAATGAACAAAAGGTGGGAAGAAGCACGCCAACACAAAGCGTCATTCATTGTCAGTGTCCGTGACAGTATCGCATCATATGAGTCATCAAATCAAATATTCCTTCACGTGAGTCTCACTTCCCTTTAACCTAAAATCCAACCACACATCGAATTTTCAACCTTTAAACACTCAACTACAGCTTTAGTGATTTACTTGCTGGAATAAAAGCTCTTAATGGTGGTGTACTGAACTTCTGTGAGGTAACTTTGAGTTGTTTTGCACCCACTAGGGCGCAGTGTTGTCTGACAAAGAAAACTTTAGAGCAAAAACTGAAGAAAAAAAAAACGTCCAATAGAAGTATTTGAATAGTCAAGTCACCCCTTCCACATGTGTTATTAGTATACTTTTTAACTCTTAATTAATTAAGAATTAATTGAAATGACTTTATTAAAGTCAAAGTTTAGTTAATAACCATGGCACATTAATCACGTGTGTATAACCTTAGTTTTACTACAAGCACTTGGGTTAAACTATGAGTATATCAAAACTATGGCTGATTTGTGGCACCATGCTTTTTGGTTTCTTTTGAAGTAAAACCATGGTTAATTTAAGCTAATAAGGGACACTATAAATAAGAAAGCATACTTTCTGTTTATGTGTTCTCAAATTACACATAAGATAGCTTGACTTATACTGACATAACAGTATATTTACAGTAGAGTATGCCATAATCCATCTTTTCATTAAGATTGACTTAAAAATATAATTCAAAGAATTTCCCCCTAAAATGTATCTGAAATGTGATTTAAGTCCACTTGTAAGTTAGACCAAACTTACAAGTACAGTATACTATACTAGTACAAAAACTACAGGAGTAGAAATGTACTGAAAATACTTAAAGTGCCCTTTAATAAACTTCTTAAATTTTAAATAAGTAGATATCAGTATTGTATTGTAGTAAAGAGTCAGTACAAAAAAAATAATTTTATGTACTAAACATTTCTGTTGTTACATGTAAAGTCATAAAAGGTCCAATTTCGACTCAAGTAGTACTTACAAGTATACTACTTGTGCATTGATATTGGTATACTTACTACATATGCTCACCGGCCACTTTATTAGGTACACCTGTCCAACTGCTCGTTAACACTAATTTCTATTCAGCCAATCCAATGGCAGCAAATTAATGCACTTAGGTATGTAGACATGGTCAAAACGACCTGCTGCAGTTCAAATTAAGCATTTGAATGGGAAAGAAAGGTGATTTAAGGGACTTTAAAAGTAGAATGGTTGTCTGAATATTTCAGAAACTGCTGATCTACTGGGATTTTCACGCACAACTATCTTCAGGGTTGACAGAGAATGGTCTAAAAGAAAGAAAATATCTAGTAACTGGCAGTTCTTTGGGCGCAAACGCCTTGTTGATGCCAGAGGTCACGATGCCAGAGGTCACAACACGTCAAACCTTGAGGTGGATGGGCTACAGCAGCAAAAGACCAGGAGACTCCTGTCAGCTAAGAACAGAAAACTGAGGCTACAAATCACACAGGCTCATCAAAATTGGACAATAGAAGTTTGGAAAAACGTTGCCTGGTCTGATGAGTCTCAATTTCTGCTGGGACATTCGGATGGTAGGGTCAGAATTTGGCATCAACACCATGAAAGTATGGATCCATTCTGCCTTGTATCAACAGTTCAGGTTGGTAGTGGTGGTGTAATAGTGTGGGGGATATTTCTTTAGGCCCATTAGTACCAATTGAGCATCATCTCAATGCCACAGCCTTCCAGAGTATTGTTACTGACCATGTCCATCCCTTTATGACCACAGTGTACCCATCTTCTGATGGCTACTTCCAGCAGAATAACTCACCATGTCATAAAGTGCGAATCCTCTCAGACTGGTTTCTTAAACATGACAATGAGTTCACTGTACTCAAATGGCCTCCAGAGTCACCAGATCTCAATCCAATTGAGCAGATTTGGGATGTGGTGGAACGGGAGATTCACATCATGGATGTGCAGCCGACAAATCTGCTGCAGCTGCGTGATGCTGCCATGTCAATATGGACCAAAATCTCTGAGGAATATTTCCAGTACCTTGTTAAATATATGCCATGAAGAATTAAGGCAGTTTTGAAGGCAAAAGGTGTACCTAATAAAGTGGCCGGTGACTGTACATTATATTTGAATGCAAGTATACTTTTTTGTAACTGAATTATCAAACTGTTGCATTAGATGGAGATATAATTATACATTCTATCATACAACTACTGATTTACTGCTGGACACGTTCTTGTTTACAAACATAGTGGAACATGTGCATAGTTAATAGCTTGCAGATGTTGCTTGATTTGATATTTTAATAGAGGCTCTGTGCCCTGTTACTTTTTTGCCTCATTGTATTGTATGCACTGTACATTCAGCAAGTGTGCTGGGAGAATCGTATAAACTCTACCTTAATCTGCATCAGAGAAGTGGTTATTTGTGTTATCCAGCAAGATTGGAAATATGATCATCAGCCTGAATGCCAAAACTAACCAATGATGTAAAGACCTGCAGTTATTTTACAAACCTCTGCCGAACTAAGACTAAATTATGTTTCATCAAGTCCGCTTTTCTCTCTCGCTCTCTCCCATCCAATTGGTAGTTTGCAAGAACAATAAATCATTGACAAATGTGAACTCTATTCTTAGCCTTGTATTACAGTTGGCCATAACTAGTTCTTTCCTAACACTGCTGGACATAGCTGAACGCATTGTTTCTGATCAGTGAAAGAGATCTTTGATCAGGCCAAGGCTTAATTGAAGATGATAAAGACAGTAAGCAGACATGCTCAGTGAGGCCAGATGGGCCTGTAATAGTCCCTAAAGCTTTGCACACGCACAACAATCGCAGTATAATTGTGTTTTCTCTTTTGGAAAGTTTGGCCATGCAATGTTAGCAGAGGAAGTCTTCAATCACTCAGCAGTAAAGCTGTTCCTCAATACCAAGGAAAAGACCAATCATTACACCTCTCAATCTGTTTATTGAGTCCTACTGTGCTCTGTCAGCTTTGGCATGATGGAATTCACTTTTTTTGTTTTGCTTATAAAATAATAATAATAATAAACATAATAATGCTCATCATCATTATCATAATCATATCCATTTGTTCAGAATGTTTTAGGCTCTGTTGAACTCTGGAAGCAAGTGTGATCTAAACCAGAAAATTGAGAGGAAAGCATTTAAGTCTGTTTGATTTAGTTAGTCGACTCTTGCACAATAATTGCCCTATACTGTCATTTTGTTGCAGTGTTTTGTTTTAATATATATATATATATATATATATATATATAGAGAGAGAGAGAGAGAGAGAGAGAGAGAGAGAGAGAGAGAGAGAGAGAGAGAGCACAGATGGAGAATGACCCAAAGCATACTACCAAAGAGTTTTTGAAGGGAAAGAAGTGGAATGTTATGCAATGGCCAGGTCAATAACCTGATTGAGCTTGCATTTCACCTGTTGAAGACAAAACTGAAGGAAAAATGCCCCAAGAACAAGCAGCAACTAAAGACAGTTGCTGTAGAGGCCTGGTAGAGCACCACCAGTAATGAAACCCAGTGTCTAGTGATGTCTATGTTTTCCAGACTTCTGAATATAACTGACTGCAAAGGATTTGCAAGCAAGTGTTAAAAAGTTAAAGTTTGATTTATGATTATTATTCTGTCCAATTACTTTTGGACCCTTAACTAGTGGGAGGAAAATATGCAAACGTTTGTAATTCCTACAGTGTTCACCTGCTTTGCATGTAAATACCCTCAAATTAAAGCTGACAGTCTGTAGTTAAAGCAAATCTTGTTTATTTAATTTCAAATCCATTATGTTGGTGTATAGACCCAAAAATGTTAGAATTGTGTAGATGTAATATATCCAAATATTTATATATATACTGTATATATCACAATGTGTGAATCCACGATAGTCACACTGCAGGATCTGCAATGTGGAGTCTGGATTATAGTTGACCAGGTAAACAGTTTAGAACACATCAAAATTGTGAAGTCATTTTGTTGTAACCATAATAAATTGAAAGTTTATTATTTGCCTGTTATCAGTAAGTATTTTAAGTGAGTTTAAAGTATTTGGGCACAAGGTATTATTACATTATAGCTTTAACAAAGATTATTTTATTTAATTATTGATACCGTGAAGACCACTTAATTGTGCATTAAATTCTTTTATTTTTGTACATGAATAGTGTCTATTTATATTGTTGCTCTATTTATCTATGCTGGTAATTTGTTAATTATTTTTTCTGCAAATGCACTCTATAAAATCATCCCAAAAAACATAAAAGTATTTATTATTTCCAAATCGAGTTAATCAAGTTATTTGGTGAAATATTGCAATATAAATCGCTGAAAATAAAAATATCGCAACATTTGTTTTTTTCCAATATCATGCAGCCCTAATATATATAAATATTTCCTTCACACAACACAAGTACACTCTAAAAATACGTGGTTGTTTTAACATGATTAATAATGATGTTATATAAGGGAGAATATGTACAGTTATGCATTTCTCGTTTTAAAAAATTACTATTTAACAAACTTAACACATTTTATCTTCACAGACTGAATATGCTGGTCTTATTTGTCAAATGTACAATTAATATCTGTAGAAATTAACAGAAAACTACACTGCAAAAAAATATTTTGTGTTGTCCCAAAAAGAAATTAAGTTAACTTTTACAAATTTAAGCGGATTGAACTTAAAACAATTAAGTTGTCCTGTAAAAATTTTTTTAGGAATTGTGTTGTTTAAACTCATTTGCAATATAAAGATGCAATATAAAATGATTGCAAATTCAGGTGTGTGCTACTCAGATGTGCATCATGATCAACCAAATTCTAGTTGATATTTATATTGTTATACCTTAAGAATATCTCTTTTTGTAAAGCAAATCAGCCTGGTTGTCTATTCATGAAGACTGGTAGCCTTGACTTGTATCTGAGAAAGCAACACAAGCCTATCACGTCTTCATTCTCCACCAGAAGCAATACATCATAATGACATTATAAACTTCTGGAAAACATTTCTTAGAAATTGCTTAGAAATTTATATTTATGAAGGGTTATAATTAAAAAATCTGCTACAGTATTACTACGACCAAAAAATATCCATAACTACTCAAAATCATTCATCCATTTATTTATTTTTTTCGGCTTAGTCCCTTTATTAATTTGGGGTCACCACAGCGGAATGAACCGCCAACTTATCCAGCATATTTTTTAAGCAGCGGATGCCCTTCCAGCTGCAACCCATCACTGGGAAACTACTCAAAATCATTTCTTGAAACTTTTTGATTTACAGAATTGATTATGTAATAATTAGTTTCATTAATACATTACTACTCTTAGTTTTGATGATGAATAGAAAAAAGGAAGCAGGTATATTTCAGTATTTTCCTGTATTAAATATATGAGGGTCAAAAAATATCAAAACTACTGCATTAAATAAATGTTGTATATAAAAGTAATCACATTTAATCACACTATGCTTCTAAACACCATTAATAAACTTGTTGAATTTGACCTTTACAGATTCATTTTTAAGACTATAAGCAGTTTATAATCCAGAAGATGAACAAGCATACACATAAACACACTCAACTCCACATCAATGGCTTAATTGTTCAGGACTGGTAAAAGGAATAAAGAATAATATTTTAAAGAAGCACACATCAAGCATTTTTAAGCATTTAAAATCAGTTTAAATTGAGGACGACATTAAGTTCAGTTCTTTGTGTTTTGCCAGTCTGTATGCATGTGTTTTCCTTCTCTTCACAAAAACACCCTCAGACTGTCTCCATTCATAATTAGCGCTGTCAGTCTCACTCTACCTCTCTTTCCATCTCTCGCTCTCACACATGCACACACACACACACACACACATACTCAAATACACACACATACTCAAATACACACACAGGCATATTAACACGCACACCAAACAACAGCCTAAAAGGCACATCTTTTCCATTTCTGTCAGTAGTTATGGTGATGAAAATGGCACGTGGTTTGACACGAAAAAGGGCCAAAACTGTGATTTACAGAGGATGAGCATAATTCAGCAGCCCTGGTTTACATTACCTTTCAGCCAGCTGAAGACGCACAGAGCTGCTCTGGGTGTGGTGTGTGTGGGATATATTGAGGTGGATTAAAAGTATGAAATCAAATCCAGTGTCATGACTCCACAGCAGCAGAATGTACTTGTGGTGAAGCGGCATTTCCTGTCTCACCCTGTTACACAGGAAGAATTCCCTCACTGAGTTAGCTAATTCAGGTATTTCTGGTAACAGGTTGTTTATCTGTTACACCAGGGTCATTTTTAAAACACCTGAATGCACCATTCCTTTTGTCATGTTTTAAGACTGTGACCAAATGAAGCAATTTAACCCTTATATTCTAACACGGGCCAGATTAACTGGTAACACAAATATTAAAAAATATATTTTGAAGAATGTTGAATACCAGTAAACATTAGCGGTGTAACAGAGCTGCAACGCTTCAAAAACGGAAGAGATTGTGTGACGTCATTTTCTGCGATGCTGCAAACTCTCAAAGCAATGACGTGTGACGCCATTTTCTGTGAATATTCAAAATATTCATGCCGTGGAAAGGATCATTTTGGACTATGACAGAGGTGCAATGTTTGTTGGACGTTTGGGCAGACGAAAGCATTCAACAACAGCTGGACAAAACACACAAGAACTCCGAGATATTTCGGAAAATCAGTGACTATCTTCTTGGTCATGGTTGTCAAAGAACCACCGAGCAATGTCGGGACAAGATCAAAAAACTGTGGACACAGTATTTAGAAGTACGGGATGCACTCCGTAGATCTGGCAGCTCTGCGGAGGAAAAGAAAAAATTTTAATGGTACGATGCTGTCGATAGCCCAATGTGCTGGAGACCCATCCACAGAACATGGGTGATTCTACGCCATCTGAGAGGGAGGACACAGGATTGGAGAGATCAGAGAGTGGTGAGTAATGTTAGCATACATACCAGTTCTATTTGTTAGTTATTCTGTTGCTTCAGCATGTGCATGTCCCAGACGTAAATTACATACGGTTTTACTACAAATACAGCTAAGAAACCAAGGTTACTGTAGTAAAACTATGGTTTCCACTAATTGACCAATAGTATGATATCAAACATGTTTTTACTACAAATAGAAACAAGTAAATTATCATAAGTACGGATGCTAAAAACGCAGTGTGAGTGTGGGCCGTCGGGGGAGACTCGAGAGGGCACAATCGTGCTTCAGCACAGTTCAAGGCAACTGTACCTACTGTGAGCATGCCCTTACCTGTAGGTTTCAAACAAGCCTGAAGAACTCAATTAGTTTGATCAGGTTTGTTTAATTAAGGTTGGAACTAAACTGTGCAGAGCTGCAGCCCTCCAGGAACTTAGTTTGACACCGCTGATCTATAACCTGTTATCCCAGTACTTCTGTGTTATTTGATTGTTTGTAAACTAAAGACTGGGTCTCTTTCTTGATTTTTGCATTTTTCAAACACAGATTTGGATGCAGCAATTCGAAGGATTAATAAACATTTATGAATAAAATTTATAACTGATGTTGCGTAGGTGTTGAGATCCTGATCTTGTAATGATTAATCGTGCAGCTTAGACTGAATGAATTAATGCAGGCTAAACAAGTAGTGACAGAAAACACCTTTAATAACCTAAGAAACCCACCACATCCCAAAAAAACCTACCACAGCTTCTTCCATCATCATTATATTTTACAGGAAAGCCTAAATGTTTTCATACATGTGATTTCAATGACACCAGAGGCGATCTCTCACTGCGATCGTTACAAACTTAGGATTAATCAACAAGTAAAAAACAATTTATTAGCCAAATCCGTGGGTCATGTGTGTTCCGAACCGTGGGTTGTGATCCATACGAATAATGGATCAACCGTGATCCATTACACTCCTTGTAACCATTGACATAGTAGGAAAAAACAAACAACATGGAAGTCGATGTTTCCAGGTTTACAGCATTTGTCAGTATATCTTATTTTGTGTTAAACTGAACAAACTAGTTTGGAACAAGTCAAGGGTAAGTAAACAATGACAGAATTCTTATTTTTGGGCAAACTATTTCTTTAAGATGCTTTATCTAAAGAAAGAGGTACACTTTGTATAGTTATGTAAATTCTTATAAGTTGTTGCACATACATTTTGTAGGGATTAAAGTCCATGATCTTTTTGGTGTTAGTGCCATACTCTAATACTTAAAGTTCATAAAAGCACACATACATAAAATATACTACTACAACTACTACTGATATTTAATCATTGTGTCCATTGTGTAATTTGTGCTTGAATTGTAGACATTGTCTGCACATAATTAAAGATTTAATATTATTATAGTGTTTGTTACTTAAATTATAGGGAGCAGATGTGGCCTAATGGTTAGAGAGTTGAACTTGTGATCCAAAGATCACAGGTTTGAGTCCCAGCACTGGCAGGGATTAGCCTTTGGAAGTGAATATCCAGCGCTCTCATCCACACTTAATAACACATTTGAGTTGATTTCATTGAGCCAAACCCCCAACTGCTTCCTGGGCAGCCTACTGCTCTGGGTGTGTTCATGGTGTGAATCACTTTGGACAAAAGGCTTACATATAACAATTTTGTGATCTCCACTGTTAGTATAATTGTTATGAATTCCAGAGCTGAGTAGCGGGGTTTTTATTACTGGCAGTTATATTTATATTTAAATATGAATTCCAGGGCGTCACAGTGGGTAGCACGATCGCCTCACAGCAAGAAGGTTATTGGTTCAAGCCTAAACTGGGTCAGTTGGCATTTCTGTGAGGAGTTTGCATGTTCTCCCCATGTTCGCGTGGGTTTCCTCCAGGTGCTCCGGTTTCCCTCACAGTCCAAAGACATGTGTTGTAGGTGAATTGAGTAAGCTAAATTGACCGTAGTGTATGTGTGTGAGTGTTTCCTTGAGATGGGTTGCAGCTGGAAGGACATCCACTGCGTAAAACATGTGCTGGATAAGTTCATTCCACTGTGGTGACCCCACATTAATAAAGAGACTAAGCCGAAAAGAAAACGAATTGAATATGAATTTTGTGTATGCAAAACTAACAATTTTAATGAATTATTGATAAATAATAAATACTGCATCTTATCACAATCAAAACTGAATCGAATAGAAAGCATATGAATAAAAATCTAATTGAATCAATAACTAGTCCTAGTTACAATTTTGCACCTGTACAACAGCTACATTCAGCTATGCAGAAATGACACCTGTTGATCCTCAGGAATGTGTCCACGAACACCTCAAACTCAAACTTTGTCTCATTCTCCCATTTTTGCTCTCTCTGGATAAGATATACTATTCGGCAAGCTGTAAAACTAGACCATTGAACCTAAGAGAGACTGAGATTGTTCTGTGGACTTAATGCACTGAGGACATTCTTTCACTCTCGTCTTTATCTCTTCTTTCCTGCGGTTTGTTCCTGAGTCTCAAACTCAAAGTTTAGTAGTGATAATAAATCACCAGCTATTATGCTGAGTATGTGTCTGATAAAGCTAATCCACTGATATTCTTCTGCGGTCCAGCTGACTGGCCTTTCTGGATTTAGCTGGATCTTTAGTATTTGAATGGCTAAGTTACACAAATATCAGCATGTTTTTGCACCACTGCCATTTGAAAGCGCAACACTGCTGGCAGCAAATGAGGAGGTGCACCTGAAGGTAATGCCGTCACTCCTGCTATAAATCTAGCATAGCATCTCTCATTCTGCGAGGCCGTCCCTTCCCTGGGTTTGCACAAGCTTTGTCCCAGGTTCCCTTAATGGATTAGTTCACCCAAAAATGAAAAATCTGTCATATTTTAAATCAAAATTCTAACCTTTTGTATGACAAAACAACGAAGAGAGAAATTCTGAAGATGGTGAGAAGCATAGAGAAGCAAAGGATTACAAAGTATTTACATACTTAAAGTCGCAAATGCAATTATTGAGATAGAAAGGCGTCAAGGCACATGCAAATCAATGTTTGAGTTACTGAAATGAGTCATTTTATTCCTAAATGTCTATTTTCTGAACTTTCGGTAAACCAAGAAATTGAAATTGTGATGACTAAAGATATATTTGGTTCATAAGCATTTTGATCTATTTTATTCTAGGTCATTGGACATGAGGATACAGTGCGTCTCACTGGAAACAGGTCTGAAAATATACAAGTTGCCTTTGTACAACAACAAAAAAAGTAAAATAAACCAGGCAGAAAAGCAGGAAGGTTTCGGACACAGCATTTGTAATCATGGGGTCTGATGAGACCCTTTCACCTACCCGAGTATTTTACATTGCAACACTTGATGACATATTGGCCACATTAACAGTGTAAAGTGATTGAATACAATGCAATAACCTTTTCCCTACTGAAAACTTCCATATGAACAGATAAGCTGTGTAAATCACCTCTGAGTGAATGCAGATGTATGCTCATCTCAAACAACCTTTCTGTTAGGTGAAAGTCTTATTACAATTGAAACGTTACCTGTATTATATAGTCAGCCTGGAAAAACATCTGTCTTTCATGTAAAAGTTTGTAAGCTTGGTGCACTTTGTTCTTAATTGGAAATAGTGTCATTGTATTTCTACAGAATACAAAAAAGAAAAGCAAATATAAACAACAAAACAAAGATGAATAATTTCACAAGGCAATCATTTAAAAAAAATGACTGGGGAATTTGCTTTAAATTCAATTTATGCTTCAATTTAAGTTCACAATCGCAAGTGCAAGAAGTTAAATCCTTTGGTACAGCATATCTGTGTCCATCAGTGCTCGAAAGATTTCAGCAGTAACTACATAATGTATTTTTGTCCCAAACAATAATAAGCAATGTATACCTTATAGACACTAAAACAGGTTATCTCACTTTATTATTTATTTGGTTCATGTGCAATTTGATGGAGATTTGGCACATTGGTTCCGCCTCTAGGTGGAAATTCATTACAATCAAACAAGTCATTCAATTTCTTTCAGGCTTAGTCCCTTTATTAATCAGGGGTTGCCACAGAGGAATAAACCGCCAACTTATCCGGCATGTTTTACGCAGAGGATGCCCTTCCAGCTGCAACCCATCACTGGAAAACATCCATACGCTCTCATTCACACACATACACTACAGACAATTTAGCTTACTCAATTCACCTAAAGCGCATTTCTTTTGACTGTAGGGGAAACCAAAGCACCCGGAGGAAACCCACATGGACACGGGGAGAACATGCGCCACACAGAAATGCCAACTGACCAACAGCACCACCCCCAAGTCTAACTTGGTAATTTAAAAAAAAAATCAACCATCAAAGTTGAGGGAAAGTTAATTTAAATGACTCTGAATGTGGCTAAATTGGCTGGTCAAAGTATTTCACAAAATGCTGGTATTGGGATTATCTCCATTATCTCTGAATATGTGAATGCTAAATTGGCTGGTCAAAGTATTTCACAAAATGCTGGTATTGGGATTATCTCCAACAATCTGGCTAATTACAGTAGGGGCACACAGTCTCAAATCTCAAATCATCTAAATCTAGATGCTTGAACATCACAGCTAGTACACTATAGTCCAATAACCTACACATTTACTAGATCTAGTCCAATAGAGCACCTTTGGGATGAAGTGGAATGGGACATTTGCTTCACGGATGTGTAGCCAACAAGTCTGTGTTATGCTATAATGTCAACATAGAGTAAAATCTCTGAGAAACTTTATTGAATCTATGCCACAAAGAATTGAGTCAGTTCTGAGAGCAACAGGGAGTCCAACTCGCAATATATAATATACTGGTCAGTGAGGATATTTAGAATTCCCCATACCTCTATATCATGATTCCTGTGCAATTTGCACGAAACTCATTACTGTTGCCCACAGACATTTTTAGCCCAATCATCCACCTGATGAGTTATTGACAAAAGCACAGAGACAGTCAAACAACTACTTGTTTACATGAGTGACAATCTAATATATCAAATATGTGATCTGAGAGAAATGCAGTTGTGTTGCTGATGCCCGAAAGATATTTAGCAGGCTTAATCTCTAAACATGTCAGCGATCCAAGTCCTGCAGTGTGACAAGTGATGAAAAAGATGTGTAGCATGAAAAATTTGGCCTATATATATATATATATATATATAAATGTGGGCCTCATAAGATGTCAAAGCCGAAAGAAAATGGATCAAGCAAACAAATAGAATAAGCAAGAAAAAAATCACACAAAAATGTCAATGTGTCCTATAAAAAGAATCTTTATTAGGGACTAAGAGTGCTGAAATGATCTGATTTTGTGTGTCCCTAGACAAAAGTTACAGTTTATGATAAGCTGTTTGCTGACCAAGCCATGGGTGTGGACTTTGGTCTTCCTACACTCTGTTTGATCAAGCTCAAAACCATGACAACTGTATGAGGTGCACCTGGACACAATGTGCGGCTTTCTTGTTTTTGGAGCCCACATCTCTCTTTCTGCCTCACAATATCAGTATTCTGAGCCCACTATCAGCAGTTGCCTATCAGAGCACTGGGCCATTGCACAATAACAGCTTCCAACCACAAGAAGTACCAACGAAAAATGATATTTAAAAATTGTGTGTCATATCAGCAGATTGAGGTCTAGAATAATAACTATCAGGGGTCTTATTTGCGTTACGCAACATCAGTTCTGTTGCGTTAGCAGCGCATAAAAAAGGGAGGCACACAAACACATATACTGGAGATTTCTTGCATGATGGCTCAGCGGTTGATCTTGAGGTCTGTCCCTAAAAGTCTCTGAGGGACGTGGGGTGGGCTTGAAAAGTCAGATCAGGGGGTGGCATCATGGCACAAGCTTCTGAGAAATGCTGGCATGATGACCAATCTGTGTCCCATTAGAGATAAAGGTCTTATGAGTAATGGTCATTCCTGTAACTGTACGAATGATCATCACACATGCTTAACAGTTATGTAGGACAAGAGTTGCAGTTATTCGGTGGGTTCAGCAGGTCTATCAAAACTAGTTTTGAAATATACAATTAAACCTACTGGGATAGCAACGAATAAATGAAATGTTGAATTTGGATTATTCAAAGATAAGTTTGGCAAAATTTGAAACCTGGTAAACAGTCCACATAATACATAAGCACTCTTGCTTCCAGCACAGAAATTCATTCATCCTTTGAGGAACATAAATGTGTTGTGCAGAGAAATTAAGGAGCCATGAGTGTATGAGTGTGTGTACATGTGTGTCTGGATCACCATAAAACTGTCACTTGGTGAGATCTCTGCTTGAGTCACAAAGTCTCTGCATGAAACTTGGAATATGAATAATTAATTATTATTAATATTTACAATTTTTACATTTTGAGAAATTACCAACAGTGAACAGATGAAGGACAAACAGCGACAGGGTGTTGCACACTCAAGACTATGGCCAAATCCCAATTCTACCCCTTAGCCTTTCCCCTTACCCCTATCCCTCGTTTTGCTCACGCACGCCAAGGGGTAAGGGTGTCCCAATTCTCTTTAGCTTGGAGGCGTAGAGCTAAGGGGAAGGGGTGAATAGCCCTTCGAACGAAGATTTCTCAGGATCTCACATGAAGCATGAGATCGTGATGACATATGATGACGTGTGCAGGTGCTGTAGTGCTATTCCAATTCTTAGGGGGAAATTTTGAATTCCTTCTCCTTAACCCTTGGTTGTAAGGGCAAAGGGGAAGGGGTAGGGGTACAAAAATAGAATTGGGATTGGGCCTAAACAATAAACAAGGGAAACAAAGGTAATCCATGTTTGGTTCAAAGCAACAGAAGGTCTACTATGGCACAAGTGAAACACATTTTTTATAAGGGTTATGTAGAGAATGTGCCACCACACCGTATTGCCAAGACCAGTCAGAGTGGCTAATGACCCAAATCCTCCATCACAAGTGCTTATGAGGACACAAGCATTGGTACTGCGATGGAGGAAGGGGGTTTGGTTCGATGAGTGCTGTTTTGTACAATTCATAGGTGACCGTGAATGTGTGTGCATTTGATTGCAGTAGGACACACTGTAGGATGCTGACGGCTTGATTGAGGGAGTGTCATACTTTGGAGAATGTACATGATGCATATCAAAACACCATTGCAGACCAAATAGACCACTTCAATGATGGAAAAATGGCCTCTTTCAGTAGGATAATGCACACTTTTACACTGCATACATTGTTCAGGAATGGTTTGAAAGACATAATGAAAAGTTCAAGGTGTTGCGCTGGTCTCCAAATACACAAAACTTAATCCAAATGAGCAACAGTGGTTTTACTGGCTGTTTTACCATAAAGGCTCCACATAACTTGTAGGATTACTATAAGGATCTATTGAAAATATTTTGGTACAAAATACCACAGGACACCATCATAGGTTTCACAAAGCCCATGGATTAGTACAGTGGTTCCTCATTCCAGTCCTCGGGAGCCCTCCGCCTTGCACATTTTGTATGTCTTCCTTAATTAACCCACCTGATTCAGATCATCAGCACATTAACAGATTCATGAACTGATCCTTGTGTGTCAAACAAGAAAGACATACAAAATCTGCAGAGTGGGGCTTCCCGAGGACCGCGGGATAGTGAAAGTGTCGCGGGTGGATGACGTCAAACTCTGGGAGAGTTTTCTTCTGTTTTTAGTGCGTCTTCATTGACGTTCAGTCTGACATTATGATGGCTGAGGTCTTACAGTCTGACATGGGAGCCATGTTCGTGCAGTCTGACATGCTACAATCATTCAGGATTATTAAAAATTTCACAGTGTGAGCCAGGCTTTAGTGTGACCGCGGCAATAAACAATCCTGAAGGACTCAATTAGTTTGACCAAGTGTGTGAGTTTGACATTCCTGCCTTATGCCTCATTCACACTAGCAGCGAATTTTTAGCTGCCTGTCGCTCTGGGTGGTGCTGCAAACACAGGTCTGTGTAGGTATATACAGCACGAATACAACCGGTGGCTGAGCAAGCTGAGAGAGGATCACCTGACCTCTACTGGTGCTCCTATTGGCTGTCGCTCAAGAAAGTCGCTCTTCATTTGCATAAAGTTGAAGGATTCTCAACTTTGTTGCATCGCTCAACATGCCCCCTGGTTGCCAACGGTCGCTATCGCTTGCTTAGATGGAGGTCGCCGGAAGTCGCTCACTCTCTGTTGAAATGACGGCTTGCTTGTCGCTTTGCCAGTGCAAGTCGCTCATAGTGTGAATGAAGCCTTTCCACTGCACACGACAAACGACAAGCGACAGACCAGAAGTCATTCATTTCCAATGGAGAGTAGTCCGGTAGCGTAGAGTTCTGATCATATCCGTATGCAGATAATTCGGATCTGATTTGAGCTGCGGATACGTTGAAATATTTGAACTCCTGCAACTAGACTGTATGCGACAGGCTGTGATGTATTCTAGTGTTGTCTAAGCAGGTCTGTGCATGCGAAGTAAGAAATAGTATTTTTTCATTACTTTTTAATCAGAAAATGTCTATTAAAAAAACATATCTATTCATAAATAAGTAATAAAAAATGTACATTTTTTGTTGTTTTCCACAAGGGGGTGTATTCCGACAGTCATGTTCATATGTCGTGTGCAGTGGAAAGGCGGCTTGAGGCTTTAGTAGCACAGAGAGGACCAACACAAGAAGGCAGAAAGGCTCATTGGTATATATAATGTAAACTTGATTGACAAGACCTGCCATTTGCTGCATTGTTCAAAGCCTATAGAGAAGCTGAAAACTGTTGATGCAAAAAGTACTTACCAGATATCACAAAGATCTCTCATCTATCTGAACGACACACAGAAACCTTGTGCTGTGTAAAGCAATATAGTGTGAAAGAGTGACACCAGACAGCAGATTAGCCATCAAGACTCATAAAAGTCTTCAATCACCGTAATGTAGATAAAGCAATACAAATAAAGTGCGAATGGAACTAAACATCTTATCAACCTGCTTTAAAAAGCGGTCATTAAAGTTTATCTTCTCATGACCACATACAGACTTTACTCAGAATCAGACAAGCCAGATGACACACATTTACACCAGCCAATGAAAATCATCCGAGGTGTGAACCTTTCATTTAAGACTGAAGGTAAGGCTGCTGAGCTACGGCTGTCTGGTCATATCAGTCACACATGCTATCCTGTTTGAACTTTGACTGCTTTTTTAATCAAACAGAAGTATCAGAATCCATCAAATCTTTGTATGTGGTAATTCTAAATTTCAATAAGTATTGGCTGGGTTTTGTTTTCTAAATCAAGGATAATTTTTCTGCATCAACTTTTATTTACACTGAGGTTTCCACATAAACATTTAACAAAGTTCCCCCATATTATATTTTCAGAAATTAATCACACATTCTGCTTTGCACACAGGAAGAATCTTACAAACTGACACATACGCAAGTGGACATGAGGTGATAACCTTCACTGTGTCGCAACAAAGTTCATCTAAGACCCCTGTATCTTCTGTGGATTAATCAGAACATCAGTTTGTGAATGGTTGATTTCTTTATATTTTCCTTTCAACAAGCACACTGGAAGTTATTAATTTCTGGCATTAATGTTCCCTTTAGATTGCTTCCCAAATCCCTACAGAAGTTTCAAAACCGATGAATGAGCTGTCAGAGGGCGGTGTGCGGGGGATCGTAACACAACTGCATGAGGCAAAGGACGAAACTCAAGCCAGTAGATCACTGTGACAGGTGAAAGACAATGAAAGGAAAAAAGGAAAGAGAGGTGAATAATTTGTTGTTTAGTAGAGTGATTCTGTCTTTTATTTATGCTAGAATAACATGGCACAGCTGCTGAACATCAGAAACTGCACTGAAGGACAACTCCTGAATAATCATCATTGATTCCCTTGAGCAATTCACTCAGGTTGCTTAAGTTAGGATTGTTCCTACTATAAATGTAATGTACAACAAATGTCTTCTAAATGACTACTTGGTATTTAAAAGCAACAAAATCAGCATGGGATGAAACAGTTTTCCAGGATGAGAATCAAATAACCCTGTACAATACTTACTGAGGTGAAAAACAAAGTAACACGCTCGATCCCATGCACACACGCACACTTGTACATATGGTGTACAGCCACTCTCCTTAGACATAATGTTTGTTTGTTTGTTTCATTTTAAACTGCTTATTATTTGGGTCTGTTCCACCCCTACCCCCAAACCCAACACTCACAGGAAGTGGCAAATTTTGAAAGTCAAAAGACCCCATTAAATAAAATATTTCAGCATTTCAAATTACAGAGACACAAGGAATGTCCCTCTAAATCACCTTAATAGTGCATAACTAGGTAATTTTGTCCACGTAACCAAACAAACCACAACATTTATTCCTTTTCTTTATTGGCTTAGTCCCATTCATCAGGGGTGACCACAGTAGAATGAACCACCAACTTATCCAGCATATGTTTTACGGTACAGATGCCCTTCCAGCCTCAACCCAACACTGGGAAACACCCATACACTCTTATACACTACGGCCAATTTAGTTTATTCAATTCACCTATAGCACAAGTCTTTGGAGTCTGGGGGAAAACAAAGAACCCATAGGAAACCCATGCCAACACAGGGAGAGCATGCAAACTCCACACAGATATGCCAACTGACCCAGCCGGGGCTCGAACCATGAACCTTCTTCCTGTGAGGCGATCATGATACCCACTGCGCCACCGTGATGCCCCTCAATGCAACATCATCTAAAATTAACAAAATTGTTGTATTTATTATAATTAGTTAATAGACTGTGTTAATAGACTCATTGCTACTTTGTTAACTAATGCATTATCGTCTGTTCATTCATTCATCCATCCATCCGTTCATATTTTAACCCTTGTGTATTGTTCATATTGACTACACTTTCGTTATGTTGGTGGCTGTTTTTGCCCCATTGATTTCATTATAACCACATTTTTTGATTGCAAAGCCTTAACACCAAATAATCATGCTTTCTTGATTGTTGGTGGTTTTCCCTGTTGTCAAATCTTAACTTTTTATTGTTGATCATCTGTTGGCACCATTAACCCTTTAGATAGGCCTGTGCATAAAAGGTTTCTGCATTTTATGTGGAGTTCTATGGAGTACAAAAAACTAATAATAGTGTGTGTGAATAAATACACTTACTATGTTCTGAGAGTGGAGCTGCCTCTTCAGATTTTCTTAGACATATCAAGGTAAGTGTGCAAAGGTCCCTCTCACTTTTAATATGGTGTAATGTTTGCTGACAATTTAACTTTGCCACCACTGAAATATCAACATAACAAATATTGTTTCAATATTTTATTTCTTCATTTAACATCAAAATCATAAATGTATAACGTGCTGACTCTAATGCAAAAGATTCAACCCAGGCTCATTCTGAAAACGGACCTCTATATACATTTCTGGAGACCCGGGAAATACATCCTAGGAGGTACGTTTTTTTGCAGTTATTGTTTCCACGAGAGGCCGCTGTGTACACTTTTTGAGATCTCAAATTTCTCTCGATAGTGCCATTCCCGCCTGCTGTTCTTGCGGAAATCCACCAGAGGCTGCTGTTGACTGACTGTTTGACTGACTGAATGACTGACCGACCAGTCGATTGACCCACTCTCCTCCTTCCCTAAACCCAACCAATTTTATTGACTGGCCCGCCCACCCACTTCCCTAAACCCAACCAACAATTTTCAAAAGCAATCCAGAAAAAGAAAAGCCCTCATTTGATTTTACCGCATTTTCAGATGCTACCACATTCTCACCCTGTTATTTACTTGTTTATTTTATTTTTTGTCTTACCTGCTTTTTGTAACCGTTCTTCACCAGACTCGAACCCCATTGTCGTGGTCAACTCCTCTCTGTGTCTTAAGTCCGCCGACGTACATGGCGAGCAAGTGGGAAAAACTGGTTACAGTGGGAAAGCTATTCACATGGAGGTAATTGGTCAGCTGGTAAGCGCAAAAAGGAATGGCGTCATAGCGCCTCGTAGCGTTTGTTTAAAAAATGAAATGCAGCCATACGTACCCATGTCTACATAATTTGCAGTCTCTAGAAACGTATGTAGGACTACGTTTTCAGATTGAGCCTATGTTGAAAAAATTGTAGCATTTTGACTTTTATATATTAAACCATATTATATTTGTCCTGTTAGACTGTAAGTTTTGATATATATATATATATATATATATATATATATATATATATATATATATATATATATATATATATATATATATATATATATATATATGTAAGATCAAAACTTACAGTCTGGCAGAACAAATAATGATGTAAAATACCTACAGTATTTATAGAAACTAATCAAATTTGTGAATTTGGGTCAATGACCATTTGTACAAAAGGTCAATTGCATTCAGTGAAGGACACAGAACGCTCTTTCGATTATCTCAAACCATGCTCAATCACGTGATCAGTAGGTTTTACACAACGTCCGTATGCTGCTTTTATTAATCAGAGAGCAAACACATTCTGAAATTTACATACATCTTACAAAT
This sequence comes from Danio aesculapii, assembly GCF_903798145.1. Lineage (NCBI taxonomy): Eukaryota > Metazoa > Chordata > Actinopteri > Cypriniformes > Danionidae > Danio > Danio aesculapii. Next base: position 36,898,883 of record NC_079441.1, on the reverse strand, counting down.
ACAAGTGGGAATAATTTATCGAAATAAAGAAAAAACAAAACCCACATTTTCACATGTGAAATGCCAGACTTTTAGACTCCGCTCTGTGCATTAAAGCATGTGATAACTGCACGTGTTTATGCATGAAAGTCTGTTCTTTCATATGGTTGCACGACTGCTTGTGGCTGTCCTGAACTAACCCCAGCAGTCTCTCAGTGCTGGAAACAGATAAGGCAGCTGTGAAGGCCACAGATTGATCGCCAAATGCTGTAAATCCAGGGTAAACTCACTCTCTACTGTGCACTGCCTTGCAAACCTCCCTCAGGGATCTGTGCTGCATCCATCTCATGCCTCATTCATGCTATAGTCACTGTCCTCTAGAACATACTCCAGTGCTCAAACACTTGAGGTCACAATGTTTTTCTTTTGTGCGTGTTGTGTAGGGAATTCATACAGTAATTCAGCTAGCATGCATTACATTAAAAAGTGTCACTTAAAAATAATAAATAAATAACAGAATAAATAAACATTACTAACCTAAAATGTTCAAGTAAAAAAAGTTGCATTTAAATGTCACATTAAAGGCATTGGTGACACTAACATTTAAGGTATTTACTAACATTAACTAAGTATGAATAATCTTATAAAGTATTTATTAATCATGGTTTAATTGTAACATGCATTATTAAAACCTAAAGTTGAGCTTGTTAACATTAGTTAATGTACTGTGAGTTTGTCAGGATTCTGCCACTTCGGTCTCGTCAATTCTTGTTATGGTGGCAGAGTCTAGACACTAGTCCTGTCTTGTCTTGTATGTTGTGCTCAGAGTATTCTTGGGACAAGCACTCTTATTCTGTTCTTGTCAATCTTCAACTTTTGTATGTACACCTTCTTGGCCATGCTTGGGCCATGCATTCTTAGCGTCTCAAGCCTCTTTCACACATTCAGACCTTTCCAAAATTTGAAACATGCACATGGGATGAAACATGCACATTGCATATGTAAGTGAACAGCAAATGTTTTCATTTATCGTGTGCTCGTGTCTTAATTTCAGTCTTCTGTTGGTGTGGTGATTCGCACATTGCACATACATGCACGCATGCTTTAGTGTCACGTTTCATGTGAACACGCGGTAATGAGTTCTCTTATCGGCTGCGTGCTCTAGTCTCATTTTACATGAGCACATGGCTTGTGTTTTCTTTGTGTCATGTGTAGGGCCAGATGGAATCTGCTGACATTTTTTGCTATTTCTGTGCAGAATTTTGTTAAAAATCTGCAGATTTATGCGGAATGATTTTAGATCATAAAACCTTAATATATGGAATAAAAAGTAATACCCTTTTAATCTTTATTTAATGTTTACAATGCAAATCCAAATTAGATCCACTTATTTGGTAAAAAAAAGCAAGTCTCTTATATAATATATCTACTAAAAGACAGAAAATATTACTTTACAAACTGTATTGTAAATAAATCATATGAATATTTTCATATTAGTCAATTTTACTGAAATTAATTTTAAAACTAAATAAATATAGATTTACACACATTTACACAAGTAAATAAACAGAATCAATGATGGGCTAAAAATCTGCGGAATCCTGCACATGCAGATTCCTTGTGGGCCTAGTCATGTGGTCTTCTGTCTATTGTCTAGTCCCACCCTCCTTGTTAACTCATAATTACTTTATTATATTCACCTGTTTGTTTGTTAATTCTTTCTGCTTATAGTCTCCTCATGTCTGCTGTCCTGTGCCAGTTCATCACATGTGTTTATCCAGTCTAGTCTTGTCCTGTCCTGTCTTGTCCAGCCCTGATCCCTGCCAGCCTACCCAGTCAAGTTCGTTTGTTTATTTGTTTTGTTAATCTTTTCCCCCTCAGGGTTGTTTTTGATATCTTTTTGTTTTATTTTATAATTAATACAACCCAGGCTCATTCTGATTATGAACCTCTATATACATTTCTGGAGAGAGCAAAATACATCCCAGTAGGTGCGTTTTTTGCAGTTTTTGTTTTCGCGAATCCACCAGAGGCCGCTTTGTATCCTTTTTTAGATCTCAAACTTCTCTCACAAGTGCCATACTTGCCTGCTCTTCTTGCGTAAATCAACCAGAGGCGGCTGTCGACTGACTGATTTACTGACTGACCAACCAACCAATCCCCCCAACCTTCCCCTTTCCTAAACCTAACTAATAGTGTTTTCAAAAGCACCGACTGACCCAAACACCCAATTCCCTAAACCAAACCGCAGTATTTTAAAAAGCAATCCAGAAAAAGAAAAGCCCCTAATTTTTACCACGTTTTCAGATTTTACCACATTCTCACCCTGTTATTTACTTGTTTAAATTTTTTGCTTCTGTTTTTGTCTTACCTGCTTTCTGGAATCATTCTTCACCAGACTTGAACCCTGTTATCATGGTCAACTCCACTCTGCATCTCAAGTCTGCCGATGTACATGGCGAGCCAACTGGACAAACTGGTAACAGCGGGAAAGTCATATGTAGGTAAGTGGTCAGCTGGTAAATGAGAAAATAAACGGCATCATAGCGCCCCATAGCGTTCGTTTTAAATATGAAATACAGCCATACGTAGACCTGGCTACATAATTCTAGATCTCCAGAAACGTACTGTATATAGGGCTACGTTTTCAGAATGAGCCCATGTTGAATTAATAAATACCCATTTTATTTCTGCATTTGAATCCTTGTCCCCACCTACAATAGTGACAGAGTTAACATGAAGCAACATGAAATAACGTTATTTAACTTAAATAAAACTAACAAACAGTAACAAAGATAAACAATTAAAAACAAAGATGAATACTGTCAAGATGTGATAATGTATTGTTATTAGTTTGTTCATGGTAGTAAGTGAATTCACACAGGAAGACCTTTACTGCTACATAATAATAATAATAATAATAATAATAATAATAATGATAAATCTGCATACAAATTCTTTTGTCATAACGTTTAGCAGAGAATCTTTGAATATTGTTTTCATAAAAAAAAATCAAGCAATACAACAGCTTTTACCACTGATGATAATAATGATACTGTATGTCTCTTCATTATCAAATCATAATTTTAAGGTCAACTGACCCTGAAGGTTGCAGTACAATGAAAATTCAGCTTAGCCATTACATAAAGAATAAACTTAAGTAGATTAAACAGTACGGTGTAAAATATTTCATACTGTAATATAATAATATTTCACATAATAACCATTTTAAAATAACTTTTTCAAGCACTGTTCTTGCAGTATTATGTGGCTTGTAGTATTCATTCAAGAGTGAATACTATTTTTAAGCAATTTTCCAAAGGCAAAACATTTAAATGATACAGTAAACCCTGATGGTGCAATTTACTAAGCAAGAATTATAAATAGGCAGAGGCAGTATTCAAGCATTTGTCAACATTTGAAGTGCTTCGACTAAAACATCATCAATCATTGGACATTTCACTGAATAAACTGTAGCTGTTTAACATCAGGTCCAATATACAAAGCAGCTGATAGTACTGGGTCACAACAAAAGTGTTCACATCCTAATTTATGCCCACCCTCCCATTCAATGCTCACTTAACCACTGCCATTCTTCATCCGTTGCTGGTTATTTCTGTCTGGATTGTGTTAATGTTAAGCTAAGTGGCAAGAACACTATCACCAGTGTCATCAAAAAAGACACTTAAACCCAGGATGCTCAGTGGGAACTCTCAGAGGTGTTTTTTTGTAAAATAACTCCCTTTGTTAGAATAGCAAGTCCTAAATTATAAGCAATCAGCAGTTATGACAGCAGCACTGCAGCGTGAATTCAGCTTCCTGTCATCTCAAATCTTTAGAAGATACAGGATGAGAACGCCTGTCAAAACATGGTTGAATGGTTCAGTCTGAGTGGCTGTTAGTCATTTTTAAAATCTCTTTTTAGCTGAAAAGGACAATTATTTAAGTCAGAGGAAAGCCCCAAAGTGAACAACTCTTGATAACGTTTGACTAAGTGATGGTGCTAAGAACTCCAGTAGCTCCACAGTATGTGTAGAGCAAAAAAGATGAGACAGAAAATAATAAAAGTTCCTCTTAAGAGTTTATGGCTGTTCAAGGCTTTATTCCGCTGCGTGAAGGATTCGCCCTGAAGTAGTTAGCCCTCCTAAATTACGAGATGTTTGGAAGTTTGGGAATGTTGTGCTGTCCTCAGAATTGCACAATATTAGAGTATCTCATATTTAAACACCTTCCAGTTAGGCATTAAATAGGATTCTAAATCATCTGAACAAGATGGCTGCGGTTTGTTTTTATGCAACCGTGTGTGCAATTCAGTGTGAAAGTGAAAAAAGATGTCCAATTTAAATCTTGTTGGTGAGTTCAGACTGAGGGAATCCTCAAAATGTCTTGATTTCTGTGTTGAATTATACTAAACGAGGCTCTGGCGGAAAATAATTCAGAATCAAGTTTGCTCAATTCGAGACCCTTGCTATGGAAACCCTCACAAAGGGGGTATAAGAGAGTTTTCAGGGATGTTTGCATGATAGCTGAAATACAGCAGGCTAGGGAAGAGATAGACAGATTTTTCAGGATGCCAAACAAAATCTACCATATCACATCCATACACACGTTTTTAAGTCATGCTATATAGGTTGCAAAAAAATTAGTTTACTTAAATATAAATCTTTTGTCATTGCTTGCCTAACTTATTAGACTTTCTTTCTCCATGAATCACAAACGAGATTATAGAGAGTATTGTTAAGTGGTGCACAAACCTTTTCTTATGAAGGGCTAAAAACCAAACTTGATTGAGGGGGAGGCAGAAGGTAAATATCCCGAACTATATCATTAAAGCTACCATGGTAATTGCCTAATTTATTAATATTGAAAAATAAATAGAAAAGATACTTTAATCATATTAATAATTATACTTTTTTTACATTTTATAATGAACTTCTTACATTAAAAGCATATACAAACACATTTATAACACACTGCTGTTCAATGCTAAATACACAGGTCAAGCTGGACCTGCCATTGCCTTGATTTGCTCGTTGATGTCTTGTGTATGTTCACTTAAAGTTATAGTATTTACATTTTTAAACATCTGATTCATGCACAACATCAACATTTCAACATTAACATCTCAACATTTTAACAATCAAACAAAAGGCTACATTAAATTAGAAATGATGATCTCTTCATTCTAAACCTCTTCTCAGATGGGATGGTGGGCCAAATAAAAGGTTACCATGGGCCAACTTTGCATTTGCAAACTTTGCAACTTTGCATTTAGTTAAAAAATAAAAAAAAAAAGGTTACAAAAACAGTCTGAAAGATATATATATATATATATATATATATATATATATAAATAAATCTTTTTTTTCTAACTGGCCATTTTATTAGGTACACTTTGCTATAGATTAGAACCCATTCTGGCTTCAGAACAGATTTCACTCTATAGATGTATCAGTGTGCCATCAATGGGATATATGCACACAGACCTTTAATTTTCAAGCCAGCCGTTTCTTTATAAACCAGTGATCTTCACCGCCTGACAGATATACAATATAAAGTGGGTCTCAGACTGGACTAGAAGCACTTGCAATAAATTCCATTTTCATTGACAGTCACGTATTAACATGTCTCCGTATTAATGCGTATTATCATATCAACAAGACAGGATGTGTGCAAAGCAACTGTGATTAAAAGATCTGTTCAGCTCTCTGTGATCATCAATCATAATCAAATGTGATCAAGAGTGAGTTTTACAAGTTTAAATCATTTTTAAAACAGTGCATGTTTGTAATAAGGTAAATAAGGTAAAATCGCTATGTAATTCATCTTCACGGCCGCATGTCAGTACAATTATAAAAGAAGATGCTTCAATCCCGGTTTATGGACTTTAAATCAGGCTTATTTTGTACATTAATTAACTCCATAACAAATACACCAAATAATCATTGAGAAAAAATCTTACTGTAGTATTTCGCACAAATGTTACGTGAGACCTGCTTCCTTCATGTCTGTCACTGTGCTGTTCATCTGATGCAGCAGAGTTAAATATTAAATCTTGAAAAAGGGGTAAAATGGGTGGCATTTAAAAGATTAGTTATTACACAATCTCAAGCTGTTTCAATCCCGATACCCTTATTTTTCTACACAATAGAAAATGTAATATTTTAGATGAAATCCGAGAGCTATCTGCCCCTACATGTCACAGTAACCAAACATATTGTCAAAACATTCAATGCGTCTTCAGTAGTTCAACTGTAATCATATAAAGCTAATAGAAACCTTTTGTGCACAAAAAACGTTCATCTTTGTCAACCGCATCAGATCAGGATGTGTGTTTATTACGGGCACTTGTGTGCTGTGCCCTGACCCTAATGGCAATACGTCATACTGCCTGAAGTAAACGCACACCCTGACCTGTGGGAGGGAAAATATGGTTGAACAAATTCCTTTTTACAGTTTTTCTTTTGGCAGACAAAAGCGTTCTTGGAGTTTTGTATGATTTCAATAAAGTCCCAGGGAATGTTTTGATGTTTTTGGTTCCTTTTCTGCACTTTAAATGTCTCAGGACTGTTGCTGTCAGAATAAGGGAACTCTCAGATTTCATCTAAAATATCTTCATTTGTGTTTCGAAGATGAACGAAAGTGTCATGGGATTGTGAGGACATGAGTGTGAGTAATTAATGACATAATTAAAATTTTTGAGTGAACTAATCCTTTAAGCGATACAATGATGAAAATAAATATTCTTTTTCACTTAGTATAATAAAACTAGACAGACTAAAAGTGTACTTGCATGCCAAAAAAAGAAATCCTAAAAATAAAATAAAAAAATCAGCCTTGACAGTGTTACCAAGACCTTTGTGTGTAGGTGTTTTTTATTACTGTCCTGTGCTGAAGAGTTTCTCATGACAGAATGTAACATTTTTGATAAACAATAATAAGAGGCACAGAGGTGGTATTATCTTTTATTTTCTGTCAAATCCATCCAGAACTTTAAAACTAAGTTTATAGTTAATGCTGATGCAACGCAGTGTATTGCTGCTAATGCAACTTTAAATTCCTCCTTCTTAATCCTTTATCTTTAACCCTCGCATAACCTCAGACTCCTCCCTAATCTTAATCCTACCACTGTCTCCATCTCTAAGCCTCACACAAGGGTTAACGCTGCCCCAAACTGACCCAAACACTGCCTCAGACTCTAAATCCAAGGGGTTGACCATAAAGAGAAAAAGAAAAGATCAACATATCACACACTTACTGTGGGTGTAAATGGCGTGCAATGCATAGAGTGACAGGATTTGTTTAGTTTCTGTGGCACATTGCAGACTTTGTGTGCTTTTTGGGAGAGATGGCGCAGAGCAAGGGGAAGGGCTTGTTTGGATTATATCCCACTGTCTGTGTTTAGTCATCTCCTGGAATCATAAACCCATTAGCATTTGTTCTGTCTTCCTGTAGGAGATCTCTCGATGACTCCCTTTCTCACTTCTTGACATTTTTTTTACTGCCCTCTCCAATTATTTTTTGATTCCTCATTCACATTTAATCCTGTTTTACTATTCCTCCCTTGACTTTTTTTTAATCTCCCTCTGCTATTTTTACTTTGCCTTCCCACCTTTGCATTCCAGCACTACACTGACAGAGGAGTTTTATGTTTTTATTATGTAACACTGAGGAGAGTTTGTAGTCGATTGGGTATCACAGTTTTTCTTCTAGCCTGTGTCATGGATTAATAGTACAGAAGAGTTCACAAGAACATGAAAGACTGGAGCATGGAATATATTCCACAGCATAAAGCTTATAGTAGATGAGAGCAAGAAATTGCAAGAATGCTGCAATATCTAATACCTCTTCTAATCTGATGAAATAGTAGATATGAGAGTGAAAATAAAGACTGTGAGGAGAAAGTTGATGTTAAAGTTTCTAGAGTTTGTATTTGTTGTCATTTTTACTTATGCATGTGTGTTCTAGATGATATCTTCCACCACAGCGAAGTTGGTTTAGTGATAGCAGCAAATAACGCCAATGTTCTGCTAAGAAACCCTGGACCCGTCCAATCATGTGATCAATCAGCAAATTTTGAACATGTTAGATGCCGACATAAACACTGTTGCAGACCAGATAGACCAGCAATTACATGAACCAACTTTAAACTACGCACCAATGGGCCTCAGTGATCCTGCAGGTGTGTGATGATATGGCTCAAAATGAATTGAAATATTATCCAATAACAGTTTGACTTCTTTATTAATATGTTATTTTTAAATTATGCAAGAATGGCCTTTCTTATGTTCTGTGATTGATTTTATTCTGTCTTGCACCTGCGACTTGTATGTGACAAACTGAAACTGAAACAGGTTTGGAATGTATTTACTGTGCTTTACATTTTGTTTTCTTTCTAAATTGCAAAGTTTAGCTTTATTTTAAATGTTTTTTTTGTGTGGTTTTTCATAATATGCAGTATAAGAATAGTAGATGGCAGAACAAATGTTTTTTTTTAAACTCTGGCTCATTCATAAAATGTACTGGTATAAACATTTTTGGAGAGCATTTTTCTGCAGTTTTTGTTTTGGCGAATTCACCAGAGGGCGCTGTGTATGCTCTTTGACATCTCAAATTTCTCTTGCAAGTGCCATTCGTGCCTGCTGTTCACCCATAATTCCACCAGATGCCGCTGTCGACTGACTGACTGACTGACTGATTGACTGACCCACCCTCCTCCTCCCCTAAACCCAACCAATAGTGTTTTACATTTACATTTTACATTTACATTTAGTCATTTAGCAGACGCTTTTATCCAAAGCGACTTACAAATGAGCACAGATTGACCCGGAGGCAATTTTATCAGAGAAGGAGATGGGCCCTGGGGTGAAAAGGTGGAGGACCCCTGAGGTTGACAATTTCAATGCTGTTCCATGTGGAAGTTGCCTCTTTCAATATTATAATGGACCCTATTATGCTGGAAATGCTGTTCAGGAATGGTTTGAAGAACCTAAGAGTTTCATGATGTTGCCCTGTCCTACAAATACCCAAATCCAATTGAGCAATGTTGCAAGTCTGTATCAAAATCCTAAGAGACACTTACAGGGGTTTCATAGATTCCATGCCATTTTTGTATTTCCATTTGCTCAAATAGCGGAAGAAATCGACTAATTAGTTGTCTTATAAAATGTTTATGTTAATGTAATTTCCTATTAATACCCATAATGGTGTTAGTAGTTAGTAACAAACATTGCAAAACTTTACTCATAATGAAATAATTCCAAATGAATTTAAAAACATGAATAAAAGAGTACTATTATGTAAACAACATGATTTGACCACTTGTGTTTGTCAGAGAGAATATTAAACAACTGTTAGCACTGTTGCCTCACAGCAAAAAGATCGCTGGTTCAAGTCCCGGTTGGTCCAGTTGACAATTCTGTGTGGAGTGTGATTAAATCTACATGATTTTCATGATTGCATTTTATCCTATATTAATTGAGTTTCATTGTTATTTGGTTACATTCATTCCTTTATTCATTCTCCTCCAGCTTAGTCCCTGATTTATAAGGGGTTACCACACCATAATGATACGCCAACTACTTTGGCATATGTTTTGCGCAGTGGATGCTTTTCCAGCCGCAACCCAGCATTGTGCTGGGAAACACCCATACACACTTTCATTCACACACTGATCCTCTACGGCCAATTTAGTTCATCCAATTTACCTATAGCACATGTCTTTGAACAGTGTTGGAATCTGGAGCATCCAGAAGAAATCCACACAAACCAGGGGGAGAACATACAAACTTCACACAGAAATACCTCCTGGCCCAGCTGGAACTTGAACTAGTGAACTTCTATCTGTGAGGAAGAACCCAAAATATCTTGAGCTCTAAAAGTAATAAAAAGGTAATAAAGACTTGCCTGTTGTATTTCAATTTTTATATTTTTATTATCAGTGTTTCCCCTACCATTGTATTAGGGGGTACTCCGCCCCTCCTAACGGCTTTCCCCGCCCCCCTTGGAGTCAAGTTAATTGTATTTTATATATAGCACCAGATCACATATTCTTTTAATAAACAAGCTAAATAGCTGTAAGTAATATCTTATTTACACAACAGCTTGTGATTTCTGTCTCTACATGTTCGCGCGATTACAAATTTCTGCTCTCTGAATCGCGCACAGTTGAGTTCACACAGCCACTGTCTGCTGGCGAATCATTCCGCTGTGGAGACCCCTGCTAAATAAGGGACTAAGCTGAAGTCAAATGAATGAATGGATGAATTATTTTCTGTAAAGCTGCTTCTGGCCATGACACATTCACACCTAAATGGTTATAAGAGGCGTGTTTAAGGGATTATATGCAGCATCCTTAATTTATTCTCTTAGGTAAGGCAGATTTTCTCTTAAGGTTCATATTTAGAGGGAAAATGTGCTTGATGCGTTATGAAGCTTGAAGCATTACAATCAGTGCTCAGTACCAGCCGATCACCATGACAAGGAATCAGTACTCTGTATTGGCTGCTAAAATCCTGATCGGAGCATCCAAAGCTTTGACCCAACTTGGCTGTCAGAGCAGCAATACTCCCCCTGGCTGTACAAAACTGATCTTGGTAAGCCAGTAAATACACCCTTAGGAAAAAGAAGTATTTTTAAGTAAAGGTCAAGTATAAAAGTATACTTTATTTAGAAAGCATACTAATATCAATGTGCTAGTAGTGTACTTGACATGTTCTTCTGTCTGCCCATAATGATACACTGCAGTAACAAAAACTGCACACTTTGTGGATAAAAAAGATGTAAAAATAAACATTTATTTTTAGCTTGTACGGTTCAAATAATTGTTCAGTTATTTACTGCTGTTATAAAAAGAAACAAATCAACACCATGATTCCTTGCGTCCGTGTCAGTTTGAACAATGTCACCCTCCCCCTCAAAAAACTTTGAACATAGGGGAAACACTGATTATTTTTATTATAATTTTTTTCCTTTCTGCAAATGAACACAAAAATGGCACAAATATTGTTGCACATTTTAAGAGAAGCCACAGCAAAATTCCTAATTTTAGAAAAATCTGCAAAAAGTCCTGTAAAATCCTGGAGCTGAACCGAATAATTGAAGGAAATTATTACCAGCAATATTACTCATGTTCATGTATTCTTGCATAACAAATCTTTCTTTTATTGTCACTGTGTGGAAACTTTTTAACCAAATGGCTTTTACAACAAGGTCAACAATGTTCTGAAATGAACTGCAAGAACATTCATTTATTTCTTGCCACTTCTTCAAGTTTGAGCTGTGTAACCTTTGTTCAAGTACATTTTAGCAGCGGTGTGTGCATGCATCTGCATCATGCCAGCTCGAGCATTTGGACTGACAATCCAAAAACCAAACATGCACTTCATTCCAAACAGCAGCATTGCAAAAGAGCAATGTGAGAAATGTTTTCTCTCTTTCATATACACTGTCCTATTCTCCTTTGCTCGATTGGGTAATAAAGGCTTGTGCGAGTCGTGCTTGCACTGCATGCTTTGAGGATTGATGCTGACCTTTTTCCTCATTTAAGTACGTCGGTGGCCTAGACGATATTGTCCCTAAAGAGCTGTTGGCCACTCTACCCACTCTGTGCAAGTGTCTTGCTGTGGAAGGCACTCTGTCCCACAACTGACCATTGTTCTGGCTCTGCAATCAGACATACCAGAACAAAACCAAACCCAAGCTGTCTAATTATTCCATCTATCATTCTGTCTACTCTCCTGGCTCCCTTTTTTCCAGACTATCACAGTTTGGATGTTGTTAGAATTGCTTCTCCTCCTTAAATCTGCTTCATTGTGGTCAAAGGTCAGACAGTTTGGGACCCTGACTAGTCTCTGGGCATGTCTGAGTGTGTTTGTGTGTCAGACAGCGTTTAATGTTGAGCAGCATTTTGACTAGGTAAAATGGGTGAAGCTTAATTATAATTGAGTCCTTTAGTGGACAGTCTCTCATTTACACTCATGCTCTTGTAAGTCTTTAGGTGGTTATAATTGCCATTGAAATCAAGGAAAGAGTTTTTAAAGAATCTTTCACCGGCTCTTTTGCAATTCAAATCTACCCAGCACAAAGAAAGATGAAGAAAAAAACTATATAAAATGCTATCAATATGATTTGTTCACTATAGACTTATAAAACAACGGTAGTAAATTTAAACTGTTATTAAAAATTATTCTTCTGGATCACTAACTTGGACTTATTGGAGTTAAAGTACAGGAAGGTGACCCTCCAGGAGCAGGATTTGGGTTTTGATGTTTTGTCTCTCTTTTATCTCCACTATATTCTCTCTTCTTTGCTTCACCTTATCATTTACTAAATAGTTTTAGAGATTAAAATGTATACATATTCTTTATCATGTTGATGCCAGAACAAAGCTTTTGTTCTTTAAGGAAGACATGTTGAATTGTGAATTTAAGAAGCCATATTCAAGGTCATAGGAATCAGTTTAAGTATACTCAATAGCTGAATTTTTCTATTTGGAGCAAAGATCAGTTGGAGAGCTGCCAATTTTGCTCATAGAAACATCTGTCTGGCCCTCCAAATATATCTGAAACTGCATGAAATGTATAATAACATTAAATATTTGTGTGTACATTACATACATGGTTTGAAATTAACTAGTTTTGAATTAACTTTGAATTTATCTAGTTTTTGTTCATTACTAACAAACAACTCTGCCATGTATGTTCCACTAGACTAAGACATCATCTTCATATAATTGCTCTTTTGTTGATTTGACTTTTTGTCCTACTGTCTGAGTTGTATGTAAATAATCTTTTGATGAATTTTTATAGGTTTTTAAATTTGATTTATCAATGTCTTTGGCATCATTATCTGAGTTTTTTTTCTCTCTAGGATTTCATCATTGACAAATACAGCACATTCAAGGTTTTTGCATGTCACTATGCAAACTGCAAAAACACCTTTTATAATGCAATACTTATTGAAAACTCATTGCTTTCAAATATAAACACTGCCTTCAATCACCAGCTCAAAGGGCATGGACATTTTATCAGCATTAAATTATACTGTTGTTGTATCATTTTGTCTGAAAGAGGAGACATTTTGTGTAATGATTATGATGCATTTAACTATTTATTTAGCATTCAAGATCCAGTTACCTTTAAATGGCTGTCAAAAGGGAAAAAAAGACTTCTGTCATTCTAATTCTGTGTTCACACCAGCAGAGCCGGCCCAAGGCATAAGCGAACTAAGCGGCTGCTTAGGGCCCCGTGGCCACCAGGGGGCCCCCAAGAGTGCACGAAATGAATGAGTGACTTTCATTTTATGTTTGTTTGTTGGGTTATGGATAAGAGGTGGGACAAAACATATGCCAATTTATCATGTTATTTCCGGCAGCGATACATACTCTGGCGCCAAGTATCGATACTTATCTAAATTTACAAAAGATCTGAATTAATTAATCAGTCTTTCACGCTGACTGCAACAGATTACCGCTTTAGATACAGTACACTCAGCCACCACCAGGCGCTTCCCATAACAGCAGATCATCAGAGACACACCCTCGTCATGTAAACCGCTGACAGGTGAGCCATTGCAATGGTGGAAATCTCAGGCATACGGACATTCTTCTGTCCAAGCTGGACCAAGGTATTTGTGTTTCAGACATCCAGCTCCCCCGAATTTTCCGCTAGTTTCTTCCTCACAGACGCGCTTTCACTTCGCTATATCGCTCGCGCGTGCCCGCGGACAGTGCTGTGACTTAAATGTGCTCAAACTTTTTAATTCCGCCAAAATATGTATTAGATAAAGATATCAATAGGGGGTGAACATATAATTTAAAAGGCCTTGCGTTTATTTAACCCTTACAGATTTTGGCAAAGTCTTGTAGATGGTATTTTGGCTAAAAATATTAGGGTAATTAAAAAAATCTTTTTAAATAGATGAGTAAATAACTGATGTTCTCCACTGCTGAAAACTTCATACGCGATCAGAGGAGTCTGTGCTCACCTCTCAGAGCATTCTGATCAGTTAAAGAAAAAATATTAATGCATTAATTACAAATATTTATTGCATGATTGTTTATTCAAAATAAACCAGAGCTAAGCATAAAAACTTTCCATGTTTTCATAAAATAAGTTCATCAAGTTGTTTTAAGTTTACAGAAAACTAGAAAGCAATAATTGACTATTTTGACAGTGTTTTCTTAAATGCATATTCCACAAAATTGAGATTCTGCTGCTATGATAGAGATGATTGTGATTTTCAATCACAAACTGCTCTTTGCACATCAGCATTGTTAAGTTGTTTGACAGCTGTGCGCTTGTTTTACATTGTTGCAATTTTAGAAACATGCTATCATTAAAAGAAATGAATCAACCTTTTGATGCATTTTTTCCTTTTTGCATTTTTTAATAAATTTTTTTTCATTTTTGCTGCATTTTTTTCATGATATATTTGTGATTGGTTTTCTGTTGATTTATTGCAGAATCACTGATATCGTGATTGAAGCAACAGTGCACGGCACAGCAGCAAAACGCTTCATAAACTTGGTGATAAAAAATAAGCTTCTGATTTATACATTTGTTTCAAATTTCTTATTACACAGCCATTAACTATGGATGGTAAATACACTGCAAAAATGATTTTCTTTCTTCTTTTTTTGTCTAGTCCAAATATCTAAAAAAAATTAACCAATAAACATTTTCTAGACAGATTTTTAATCAAAATTATGTGCGTTTTTTTTTTTTTTTTTTTTCATAAAAAAGCTCAATAATCTGCCAATTAGGGTAAATAAAAGAATTTTGTTTTTGGTTTTAAATAAGATTATTTTACTTATCTCATTGGCAGATTAATTTGTTCACTTTACAGAAAAAAAAATTAACTTAATTTATAATTATTTATGAAAACAGAATTTTTTTTCTAGATATTTAGTAATATGCTATATGCGAATATGTCTACAAAATGCTTCCTGATTTAATTTGAATTTGATGTAAATAGTTTTAAGCTATTTGAACTACAAAATGCATTTATGTTAACATTTATCCATTTATAAAAAAACATTTTTATTGTCACTATTTTTGACTGTTTGGCAGTGTTTTGTGACTGAATAATAATAATAATAATAATAATAATAATAATAATAATAATAATAATAATAATAAGTATGCTATTGGCTACTTCCAACTGTTTTTGTTTCTGTCAACATTAATTACAGCTTAGATTAATGTTTTGTGTCTAATTGTTTAGTTTGTGGCAAGTAGTCATATAAAAAGTGGGATCAATAGGCAGTTGATCAATAGGCAGTTGTTTCTGCAGTATAATATTTGGAATTGTCTTTAAACATATTTTATGATTTAAGTAACACAACTACAGCAAATAAAATCGATAATGCATGTTTTAAATTTACAGTGTGCGAATAATCAAGGATCAACGATAATTTGTCACATTGTTTGCACCAAGGGGGCCCCAACTAAAATCCTGCTTAGGGCCCCCTGAAGGCTTGGGCCGGCCCTGCACACCAGACCCGGTACGTGCGAATGAATCTCGCTATTCACGCGTAAATAGAGGCGTGAACATTTTTGGTTTACTCGCTTCATTCATTCGTCAAATTCACTTTACAATAGACATGGATTTGTGTCATGGGCAGAGCTTCTGCCTGGTGATTCTAGCTTCGTTGCTAAATGGCTAACGTGGATTTTATTGAGAGAATAGCTGTGCTTTGTGTGCTTTAGGGAAGCTGAAAGCTGAAAAACAGCGTAGATTCGTTCAGTCCACTAGATCCTTTCAGAGGTGCACCCAGCTCTGTGAGTTCATCAACTCCTCCAGAAACTATACCTGGATGATGAAAGCTTTCAACGGTGCTTCAGACTAAGCTGAACTCAGTTTGATGAACTGTTGTCCGGTGTGGGCAAGAGGATTTCCCCTCGGGACACCAACAACAGGCGCTACATAATAATCACTCCCCTACGAGAGCAAGCTTATGATTGGTTAATGCAGAACGAATGTCTACTGAAGTTCAGATTTTCCAACTCAAGTTGGATGTGCAAAACACTCAACTCAGCTTCATTCGCACAAATCACATCATTCGTGCTGCCTCATTCCCAGGATGTCTATTCGCATCTTTGCATTGACTTAACATGTAAATCACTCGCGCTTGCAGCTTCATCCGTGTCTGATGAAGGAATGAGGAAAACGTTTATTGACAACCTTTTTTTCCTAAGAGGAGACAATACTAACAGTGACTACACTGAAATTAGTACATTCGTTGATGATAAGACCAAACTAAAATGCATTAAAAAAGTTATGTAGATGAAAAGTTACCAAAATTATTTTTGTTATAATTTATAACATTGCACTGTACATTCAATAGATGAGACATTGTGCATTCATAGTTTTCAGTCACAATGTAACAAGTGAAGTGACGTGCACATGACTGTCAAAAAATATTTTAATGCAGTGTCAAGTTAAAGATCTTCAACTTTTACATGCATCTCTGCTCATTACAGTCAGTTCCAAAGCAGTGGACCAATCAGAAAACCATGGAGACGGGGCAATCGGGGCAAAACATGGGACTAGATTTGAGACGGATATAAAAAACAAAAAATTTGTAAAAACAAAGAAAAATAAACAGAAAAATGAGAAAAGCACTCTGAAAATAAAAAGCAATCAATGAAATAGTAAATAATTTTAAAAATATAAAGCAAAAAAGTAACATCATTTGCAAATAAACTGCATTGTTTGCTAACTTCACCTAAATTTTTATAAAATTCTAAAATCCAAGAATTTGTTTGCGCTTCGCAAATTTATATTTGCTATTCTGGCACAAACCTCTCAGTTTTTGGGGGCAGGCTTAGCAGCGATCTTCTCTGACTAGCTAAAGAGTTTTTTATGGACAGCTCTCTGTCTCAGAAGTAGAGACTTCAGTTACTTGCACGTTGTGAGGTATAAACCATTTTTCTTAATTAGCATAATGTCATTAACCGCTCAATAATAAACTGACAGACACGGGTAGATTTTATTTAACTTTTTTGCCCATTATCACAATTCCCTCTGGCAGGGCATTCTAAAAGGCATAATGTGAAAAACACTCAACATGGCTTAATCCACCAAGACAGTGATTGTGAAAGACCAAACTCAGTAAACAAATGATCAATAAAGCACTTACAAACAAGCAGATGAGCCCAAAAATGCAATGTATAAGTGTATTTAAACATGCTGCTTTCTTATTATAGATTCATCTGCTACATACTACATACTTTAATCATTATGGGGTGGTTTCCCGGACCAAGATTAAATTAAGACAGTAGTAGGCCTTAAAATAGAATAGTTAATCATGTTTTAAAAAATGTCTTTCTGATACACAGATTAAGTACAGATTACTAACACCTGGACTATGGAGTCCTCAACTAAAATACACTCGATTAATTTAATACCACCTGTGCAAATCAGGATTATCTGGATTGAGGTTGCCTATAAAAATGGAATGAACCAAGAAAAGGTTAAAATTGTATGCAACTGAGAAGCAAATGGCAATGGAAGTTGAAAAGGGAGTACGATCAAAGAACTTTTATGAACATGAGAAAAGTCTTTACAAACCAAATAGTTTTGAGACCGTGGTAACTTACTCTATGAACCTAACCTGGTCAGGAGCAGATTTTATTCTCTAAACTCTGTCTGTCGGTCTCCTGCCCTTTTTTTAAAGACAAAGGGGTATTTCTTGTCTTAGCCTTATGTTTTCACCCACCTATTTTAATGCTCATTTTGGATATACGCATAAAAACGATTGATGGAAACGTCATGATGCACATAACTTACACATAAAAAAACACGCATAACTGAGTAGGATAAACTTTTAATGTGAAATGTGTGTGAATAGACAAACCAGCAGGCTGAGCACACTGTAAAACATCTTAAATGTTGTTTTGGTCATTCTAAAATACCTTAACCATTTCAGTATTAATGTATATTATTAATTACCTCCAGAGCATCAACAGCGTCTGTTCTCCGCGTCTCATGGCTTCAAATGCCCCCATGTATTCATTGTGTGTCAGTATTGACTTCTGAGGTGCAAGTACATTTATTAAATAAAGAAAAGATTCACACAGCTTCTTCTACCGCAGTGAATTCTGTTTTTACTGTTGATATTTGGCGCTCGTTTAATCAGGAAGTGACGATTTTGTTCCCTTTGACTCATTTGATGGAAACGCTGCTTTATTCGCACATCTTTTATGCGTTATTCCAGTTTTGCACATAAATTTAATTGATATTTTTGGATGGAAACATAACCATTACCTACATTTCAGTCACACAAAGAACAAAGTCACGTACGAGAATGGCTTGCCCTTTTTTAATAAATAATTAGCTTAAATTCATTGACCTTCGACAGGGACATGTACTGTAACTAGATTAATGGCATTATTACTTATTCTAACTATTTTTTTAGCTCTGCTTACATTCTAAATGTCATATCAACCTCTATCACTTGATCAATAATAGAGGCAGACACACAAGTGCACTTTTTAATCTATTAAAACTGATCAGCGTGTATAAAAGTGGAAACGTGTGTAAAAAATTTTAATAAACGTCACACAACATTACTTATTTTATTATACTTAAATATTTAAATACTTTAAATGTAAAATTAGCCATTAACTTGAGCATCTGTTTCCCCACGCTAACTGTCTCTGTTTTACTGATGCAGTGGTGTTGCTTTTTAAAATATACATTCTTTGGGTGATTTAAAAACACAAGCGTTTTGGCACAATGCCTTCCTCAGTGTGAAAAATGCTTTTTTATAGTCACAGTGTGCGCACTTAACTCTGAGTTAGTCTACTCAAAGTTGATTGACCTAACTCAGATCCGCTATTCTGAAACCGAAAACTCAGAGTTTTTAATCTCTCGGTAAATCAACTCAGAGTTCAAGCTTAAAATCTGAGTTGGTTGAACCTCCTTACTGAAACAGGCCCCAGGTAAGAATCATTAAGTTTGTTATGATAGTTATTTAATACAGGTGTTGTCGAAAGTTATCGAAATAAACCTTAAAAGAACTGTTGCTGAAGTTCGAAGAGAGAGGTTTAAGACTGGTGGAGGACTTGCAAATTAAGATTGTGATGTGTTGGATGAGTTACTGACAGGAATACTGGAGAATCAGCAACCTTTGGAGAACATACCAGATGATGACCATCTGGACAGTTCAGATAATGGATCACATGCACCTATATTAAGTATTTGAATTAGATTTTGGCTTTTGTTTCTCTCCTCTCAAACTTCTTTTTGCTTCTGTCATGTGATCTGAAACATTTTCCCATTTAATTTGTATTTATTTGACCATATATGAACTGTTCATGTTTCAAGGAGAAGGTCAAAACAAAACCGAGGAATTGGAGCTTACCCTCCACATCCTCAGAAGCAAGGGTGGCAATATCTGCCAGTACTGGCAACAAGAAGAAAGACTCACTATTCATGAAAACATGGCTAATGATTTTTATGAACATCTTAAGGAGGAGCATGAAATGAAGATGAAGATACTACAAGTAAAACTGGAGATAAAGATGAAGGGAGATGCAACAGGCTCAAATGTCACATCAGTACATGAATCTGTGAAATAAATATTGTTTTATTGAGAAAGGATGGATGTTGTGGTGGTTTCAGTAACATACCAGACCAAAAGGTTGTACACTTAACAAATATTTTATTATTACATGTATCAGATCTGAACAGAGGGTTGAAAGTTAAATATTGTAAACAGATCTATTTAAAGTGGCCCAATGCAAAAGCATCCCTGTATGCAAGTCCTTCTCTGTGGTTTGTTGTAAATGGTGGCACATCTGGATTGTCATCCTCTTCTATTGAAGGCATCTGGGTATCCCTGCTCTTTTAGGTAGTTGTGAAGAACAGCTGTTGCAATGATGACAGTGCAGCATCTACTTGGTTTGAATCTGCGTGTTTTCCTAAGGTACTAAAAACGACTCTTCCAAACGCCAAACATGCGCTCGACTAAACTCCTTGTGCATATATGATTCTGGTTGTAGCGCAGTTGTTCAGCTGTTGTTGGGTACAAGTATGGTGTAAACAAGAAATCCTTCTGAGCATACCTACTGTCACCAAGCAAAATTCCATTATGATCTCTTCTTTAATATTGACTATACAGAGATAAGTTGAGGAAGATTCGGGAATCATGA
Organism: Danio aesculapii; assembly: GCF_903798145.1. NCBI lineage: Eukaryota > Metazoa > Chordata > Actinopteri > Cypriniformes > Danionidae > Danio > Danio aesculapii. The sequence continues at coordinate 36,878,745 of NC_079441.1, read as the reverse complement.
GTTGCACCTTTTTACTGTGCAACAATGTATGAAAATTCTAACTGGGGAGTGCATACAGTACACCTTGGACATTTATGTAAAACCAGTTTATTCGGTTCCTGTATTCCTTAGCATCTGGAGTGGAGGGATGCTTAATGGGAATATGAGTTCCATCTATGCAACCTATGACTCCTGGGAAATTTCCATATTTATAAAATAGTACCTTGTAGTTAGACTGGGTTCTAGCATCAGGGAAGTTTATGTAATGTGCTTTTAACTCACAAATGGCCCTGCACACTCTGTAAATGACTTTACATACTGTTGATTCACTGACACCACATAATTCCCCAGTTTCTTGATGAAAGGTGCCACATGTCAAGAACCTTAAAGTTATGAGCACCTGGAGACAAACTGGAATAGGCTGTCCTCTTTGGGTCCCAGATGAAAGCCTGGAGTCTAAGAGTGAAATTATCTCCACTGCATTTACTTGATGCATGCAGAAATGATCTCGAAAACTTATTTCATCAAAACATTGCAATGGGTCACTTCTGTCAAGAACTTGCCTGGCTGGTGGAAAGCACCGATCATCATTGACATAGTCCAAATAATCCATGTGTCCTCCAAATGAAATTAATCTGAAATTAAACCTGCCTCCTGGTAGGTTTAATTTAAGCCTCAATTTAGTCCTGAAGTTGCTCTAGTCTTCCTCCAGGAAATTAGCCTATTAAATTCTGGACTAGACTAAGTTTTAGACTTAAAACCATGACAGAGAAAGCACATTTCTGTCTAGGACTACGCTTAATCTTGGTCTTGGAAACCACCCCTATATGTTTTGGTCTTTTACATGACCTTGAAAGATGAAGCCTTTCAGGTTAGGTGTCTAATTGTCCCAGCTCAGTGAAATGCATGTGTGATATTTGAAAAGTAAAGCATCCCTCAAGTGCATCCAGCCCAAAAACTATAAAAATGTATTCTGATCTTGTGCTGCCAAAGGACATGTTAGTCAAAAGACTAAATCTAAAACAAACACTGTTCACAGTCTGTGCTTTGTTTCAATTAGCCAGATTTTCACCATGATTTTAATTAAACTCATGGGATTTACATGAGAACAAGGAAGCCATGGTGTTTAAGGCTCATGGTGTGTCATTTAAATGCACTGAACACTTATTATTCAGTATGCCATATCCAGATTTTCATTCTATGGCACCTTTAAAAACACTCATTCAGCGGATCTACATACGATGTTGCCCAATCTAATCCTCTAAACATCAGTGGCTCTGCCTTTAAACATCACAGCAAGCACTCTCTGCTAATAAATTACTCAATATAATGGATTCATGAATTGTGTCATCATTTGCTACTCGTATTATTTTAAACCTGAAGTTTTTGTGTTGTTAAATGTTACAGAAAGCTGAATAATTTTTATAATGCCATTTGAAATGTAAGTGATTTAAGTTAATTAAGTGATTAAGATTTAAATCCTCCCCTCTTCCATGTTGACTGCTTAGATTTTTTTAAATATTTTTTTCTATATCCCAAACCTCGATCTCTGTTGTCTCGCATGACTTTGTCTTTCAGTTGCTTCAGTCTCAACAGCCCTGATTCAGCACTTTTATGAAAGCTTTTTTTTCTTGGTAACTATAACATTTAATAACGAGAATCCTCCATAGACTCTCCTGATAATGTGTGAACTCTGTCAGACACACAAAAACCCTGATTACCCAATCAGCACTCACAACAGGCCTATTGGGGGCATGGGGGTGGGGGGTGCAGGATGAGGTCGTCCAGTTGGCTTAGAGATTTCCTCAAGTAAGTCGAGGATGATTGTGTGACATCGAGGGTGAGAGGTTAAGGGACTCTAAAGGGGTAGTACAGGCGTTTGGCTGTCCAGTTTGTCAGTGATGAAAGAGCCAACATCCTGTAATCAAAAATTCTGATTTATTTAATTTCTACCCTTTTTGTATATATCATGTTCTGAAATGTTCTGAAAACTTTTATTTTTTCAATCGAGAGGATTCTTCATGCAAACACTAGAAAGAATACTACACTATTAATCTACTGTGAAATTGTAGTAATTTAGATTTCCAACAAACAGAAACTCACCAAAATACAAAGTTTCAAGCATTAAAACTTTACATTTTAATTTCAATTTCATTTTAATAAAAACTATGAGGAAAAAATAATAACTTTTATACTTTTTTAAACCATGATTTACAGAAGATTTCATTTAGTGAAACAACAGTTTTTATAGCAAAACATCTTGTCAGGCATATTCAGGACAAGAACCACTGGATAAGATATAAAAGACTAAAGTTCACATTTCAGCCCCCAAACACTATTAGCTCATTTCAAACCACTTCATTTCCATTTAATATGTTTCTAATGTTGTTCAGTTATTTCTGACATTAAAATGAGACATATATACAGCTATGAAAAAAATAAGAGACCACTTTATTGTGTACTAAAATTGATATTAGATTTTTCTGTAAATGTCTGATTACATTACTTCCTAATTTAAAATAACAATATCGTCATTTGGATAGTTGGAAATAAGGGTCATTCCAGATATATTGATGTTTGAACTCTCCTTAACTTCATTCAGTTATTCATTTTCCTTCAGCTTAGTCCCTTTATTCATCAGAAATCGCCACAGTGGAATGAACCACCAACTTATTCAGCATACTGTAATGGATGACCTACAAGCCGCAACCCAGTACTGGGAAACAACTATACACTCTCATTCACACACATACACTACGGCCAATTTAGTTTATTCAATTCACCTATAGCGCATGTCTTTGGACTGCGGAGGAAACCCACACCAACACGTGGAGAACAAGCAAACTCCACACAGAAATGCCAACTGACCCATCTGGGACTCGAACCAGCAACCTTCTTGCTGTGAGGTGACAGTGCTAACCACTGAGCCACCATGTCGCCCTCTTCTTAAGTTAAGCAATGCTATTTTTGATTAATTATGAATATAAACATATTTTTGTTATTTTATACAAATAAATATTACATTGTTTTAATTTAAAAAGAAATATCACCAGTAGTTTACATAATAAAACAAACATTATTTTAATAATACCCAAATAACTATGAAAAATTGAGAATTTTCAAATGGTCTCATTTATTTCAGCTCTTTATTTGCCCAATTAAGTTGACAAAAAACTGTTTACCACAATAGCTATTCTGCCTGTATTAAAAAACTAAAATGCTCTAGGGAGGTCGTTGCTGCAATTATTGTCCTGCAGGTCTCTTGAGCTCAAGAACTAGTTACTATAAGCTGCATCTGTGCAGCTTCCGAAAACAAAGTATGTGACGTAACTGAAATCTCACAGTATTTATCTGAACCATTAAGTCATTATTTTGGTGATTCCATGAAGCCATGAAATCAGCTTATGGTAACACAGTCCAAACACACTGAAAAATCAGTGAGGTCAGTGTATGTTTATAATAGAGATATTTGATATGTAACAGAACTGAACAAAGCTTTTCTTATTATCATGGCGTGTTAGTAATTGTGTGCCAGGATTTTGTGGAGTAAAAATGTTCATCTTACACTCGGTCATGATTTAACTAAAATAAGCTTGAGCATTGACATGAGGTATGTTCTCATCGTACGTTTGTTCAGCTTAATTATTCTCTTGGACCTCAGAGAGCACAAGAGTTTCTTATCTCGCATGAGAAGACAGCTTGACAGGAGTATATTTGTGTTTGGTGGCTGTCTAAGTGTGTGTATATGTGAACTTAAAGTCAAGAGACACATAGATAATGCACATGCATTTCATGGCCTGGACCCTGGCAGCAGCTGTCCGTTTTACCAGGGCACAAGAAGAGGAATTGGTGACCCATATTTGAGGTTCTGTAGAGATAAGAGACTAGATGTATGGGGAGTATTAATCAGATGTTTTAAACATATATCTCATATGGTCTTCCAGAATAATTGTACAGTACATGGGTAACCTGTCTCCAAATAGTCTCTGGATAATATCTTATTCACCACTTATGTGTTCTACATTGCATGTACTGTAATGCAATTTCATTGCTTTTTCAATGATAATTCAAATAAAGAATTATCAAATTACAAATAAATAACAAATATTAGATCTACAATTTTTTCCTAGTGCTGGGTTTTGGCTGGAATGGCATTCGCTGCATAAAACATATGCCAGAGTAGTTGGTGGTTCATTCCGCTGTGACGACCCCTGAGGAATCAGGAACTAAGCCGAAGAAAAAAAAGAATGAAAGTTCTAAAAATTCATAAACATTAACGAACTAAAAACAAATAAAATAAACATGCAAAACATGTTGTGTAAAATGCTTCATAATTATTCACTTATGTTCCATAGAAACTCACAAAATATGTAAATTTTTTAATGTTTAAAAAAATCCTAAAATAATTATTTAGATAAATAATTATCATAACTAAAATGTATTTTACAATATGTATTATACAAATGGTCTTAACTAATATGTACTTACACTGAAAATAATGATTTGTAACATTGTACTTATTGTGCATACATATTTTTACATTGTACTTTTGCTTGATTAAATACATGTATGTAATTATATCGGTAATTCGTTTCTGTAATTACATTTATAATTACACCGTTGATCCATCCTTTACACCGTAACCCGGCCTTAAACCTACCCATACCACCAAACCTGTCCCTAACCCTATCGTTTCCCACCTCAACAGCACCAGACTCGTTCTGGAATACATTATGAACACATCAAGGACATCATATTTATAATTTTATGTACTGTATTAGTTAAGGACAAGTAATATAAAGTGGGACCAATGTAAAGTGCATGGATCTGTTGTGATCACCAGCGATGTAGCGTTAGCAGATAAAACTACAAATCCTTTCATGCCCAGCACTCACACACCAGTTCTAGATAACTCTTTGATTTCACAGACACAGCCGCAGATCTTCCTCACTGACACCTTGGACTATTTAAGCACCACAAACACTCTCATTCTTTCATCAGTATTGTTCCTTGTCCTTTTCCCCCTGTTTTGCTCTGTTTAGCTTTTGATTCTTGGATTGTTTTTTGGATTGTGATAGTTTTCTGCCTGCCCTGACCTTTGTCTGTCTCTTGAATTACTATTTTGGATAGTCTTTGCTATTAATGTTTTGTTCCTGTTTTGACCCATGCCTGCTGACCATTCTCTTAAAATTTAACTGCATGTGGAACTCCATCTTTGTTGCTACCTGACCTATCATTACAGGATCATTCATATTGATCAAAATAGTGTATTTTTATAGAAGTGCCAACATTTGTGATGTTAATTCGGCCTTCATGTGCATCTGGTATGCAGTCATTACAGTGATGTGTTGTTCATTCGAAAAGAAAACAAAGTGCAGATTTATCCAAAACAAAAACAAACAAACTAACAAAAGCTCTATTCTGAGAGTGTTTCCATGTACAAACAAAACAACAACGTAATAATAACTGTCAAAATCAGTTCCTTAAGTGAAAACTTACAGTTAACTCAACACAAAGTAAAGTGTTTTGAATAATGTTCATAACCAGTTGACGGCAGCCATTAGCAGGAAGAAATATAACCACATACAAAACCAAAATATCTTTAGGTGAAGTGTCCCTGTCAACATTTTTTTTTGTTTGTCTTGAACCAACACCTTCTTGAATCGACCTAAATACAAGCATGCATTCAAAAAGCTGCTAAATAGGTTTACAATTTACATGTTGGACAAAAACTTAGGGTTATTAAGCTCAATCAAAATTGCATGAAAAGGGTATGAGAGGATAAACAAGAATGACTGAATGCACCTGCATAACTTTTACGCAACTTCTACAAAAACAAACAATGAATTAACTTCACATTAGGCAAACCACAACGGGTTGCGAAAAGTTCTGTTCAATACAAGAACTACTTGTACTGAAATACAGCAGCTCGCTTGGTCATGTAATGTGAATTTCTGACAGCGCTTAAAGCCACACAAGGATCCTCTGGGCCTCACACCACACACCACAGTAAGAAAATCATCACACTGAGGTCTGTCACTCGGCGATCATTTTGCTGACATTTGGCAGCTGACTGCGGCCTGCTGGAATTTAAATATAAATGACATTACTTGATTTGCGACTAGATGACATAATGCAGTTGATATGCCTTGTTCTTGTTGGATTCTGCCTGGGGAAGTATGTGATAAACAGATTGAGACTAGTGCCATAGAGACATGTTTTTCATTTTCAAAGCATTCCTCTTTTGCTGGATGATTGTATGGTTAAAAGAGCATTGCATTTACAGTTTAAGAAAGTGTTTATCCAGCAGTTCAGTGACCCAACCATGTTGTTCAAACATACTTAGATTACTGTTCCTTCAATAGCCATCAAATCACTTGTTTTTTTTTTTTTTTTTTTTTTTTTAATGTGAGAAAGGCACAGACAACGTCCCATCGTCCAGACATGAGACACGGCTGCTTTCTCTCACAGCTGTTATCTTTATCAATTACAGACCCTTGAATCCTCAACCTTTCACTCTTTACGTCTGTCTGTCTGTTTGGCTGCACGTCTGCACAGATTTCACTAAGGTCACACATTATTCTCTTGCCCTCGTTTGGTCAGTTCAGTCTGGCAAAACCCACTCCTCTATTTCCTCACAGGCTGTGTCAGATATCTTCCAGCTGCGGCTTTGTGTTCATGTTTGTGTGTGTGTGTGTGTGTGTATGTGTGTGTGTCAGCTGGGTGTCATTACGCTGCTGATCACATCACCTCTATGTGGAATCAAACTCAGGGGGATGAACTATAAACAGTATCCGTGACAACTGAAACTGCCTTCAACACAAATGGCCTTTTACAGGATACAAGGGGAATATCCTCTGCTGGAGACAAGTTTATTTTCTTTAAGCCACAATGACCACTCTGCAGATAAATAAAGGGCCACATGACCACAATGTGGTGTTTACACACAGCACATATGCACAAACTCAACTCAGGTCCTTATGCTCAGGCCAAAACAAATGGTCTGTGCAAAACTTTCAAATACAAGATTTCAAAATTACTGAAAGCTTAATTTCCGCTATATACCAATGAGCTGACCTGGAGAACCTCTTTACTATGGCTACACGATATTGAAAAACTATACAGTTGAGGTCAGAATTATTAGCCCCCTCCCAACCAACCCCCCCCCCCCCCCCCCCCCCCCCCCCTTTTTTTTTTTTTTTTTTAAATTACATGAATTTAGATCAACGGGGATGATCAGGTCTTTTTTAATGCATAGCATCTGCATAAAATATAATGAATCACAAGCGAAAACAAACAAATAAATAAATAAATAAACAGTGCTTTATGGTTTTCTGGGGAGTCTAACAGTATTCAAGTACAGAAATGAAACAGTAGAATGTAGAATAACATGGTCATCATTGTAAAAAAAAATTTAAATAATAATATCTGTATGTTTATATCTTCAATAAATAATCTAATCCTGCGATGTGACTTGCAGATACACACATTGCTACCCTATAAAACATTAATCATACAATAAGGCATTGGTTCATTGAGGTGGCGATACAGGCCTGTATATCTCCTTGGGTATCTGGCACCATAATGTTAAGAACATGTCCTCTGTTCATTGTGGGCTGGTGGTGACGTAGAGCGAACCAAGTTGAACCACAAATATTAGCTATGGTTACGTCAGGTAAATTTGAAGGCCAATACATTAACATAAATTAACCAGCTTGAACAATTCCTTGTCATAAATGGCTGCACTTGCTCCCTCTCAGAGATTCTACTTCAGGGATAATGGGGCTTAAAGAGTCCAAGAAAACCACTAGGTTGTGTCCACTCAACAGTGCATTCAGTTTGGCGTCTTTTTCATGCTTTGCAGATATGACAGTAGAAATATGCCAGGAAAGCTTAGAAAAAAGGGGAGGGGGGTCAGCAAAGGACCATGAGCGGGAATCAAACTCTGGTCCAGCTATGAACCACTTCACAGATAGAAATATTGTGGCACAATGACTTTTATTATAACTTCTCAGTAGGGATGTAATGATTCACGTAAGCCACTTAAAAAATGATTCAAATAATATGGGATGTTAAATAAACCGTGATACATGTTTTGAACAGCAAAGACCTTTCTGTTCACTGTGATTAACTCACTTAACATGCGCAATAGGGGTAAAGTTGTAGCAAATAGTTAAAAGTGACGACAAGTGTGGATGTTGATATTAAGAAAGCCCATCTTCTTTCAAATCAGAGGAATACCAAATGGCTGGCCTGCACTGTCATAAGGGCAATATTATGCACGACTTCATGTTACTGTTGTTAATTTAACAATTTACGATTTACGATTTAAAAACAGGCCAAGATGATAGTGAGCGATCAAGTGGAGATCGCTCCACAGATGGAAGAGAAGTACACAGACAAGTAGACATCAATTACGCTTTTTTCCAGTTCAATCATATCCTTAAATTGATGACATTAAACTTGACATGTACTAAAAATCTCAAAGTTGACAACAATGGAAAGCAGTTTGAATTAATTTGAACAAATTTGTTCTCAGATTTTGCTTAAATAGTAAAAAAATCACATTGTGAAATCAGTATAGTGCAGGGGTCACCAACCTACCAGCTTGATACACACTTTTCAAATAACAAATATGCTCAATTTACTTTTAATTATATGTTATTGTTAATAATTAATGATATTCATCTATGTGAAGACACTGATCATGTTAATGACTTCTCACAATAGTAATAGGAAACAGATAAATATTAAAATGCAACACTTCATTAGTCTGAAATAGTTTTTAAAGTTTTTTTATATACAGTATAACTTAATGTCATTTTCATGCAAGTGTTATTTAAAAAAAGAATAGCTTCAAAAATATTAGATGGTGCCATGGTGACCATGTTGGTGACCCCTGGAATAGTGAATTGTATCGAATCGTGAGTGGAGTGAATTGTGACGCCTTACAACAATTTGTTAATCAGCACTTTTACATTGTATTATCTAGGCGTAGAAGAAAATGTATTCTTAGATTATTATTATTATAACAACCTTTATTTTACCAGGAAAGACACACTGAGATTAAAAATCTCTTTTACAAGAGCGTCCTGGCCAAGATTAGGCAGTATACATGTCACATGGGCCTAACAAACAACAAACAAAAAACAAAAAACAATTGATGGTTAACATGAATCACACTGATAAACTATGCAAAACATCTACAAGCCTGTGTTTCAACTTCAAAATCATTTACAGTCTTTTTAAAAGCATTTAGTGAAATCAATTCTTTAAACTGCTACTTTGTTTGCCTTTTCCCCATTTCAGCCCGCACTTTAGGAACAGACAGAAAATAAATATCCTGTGACTGAAGATCATAGTTAAGAACAGGCTTGCAATGCACTGCAGATGCACTGCAATGCAGACTTTGACAATTCTAAATCGATTCACAAATGTCAAAATTTATTTTTCTATTTCTTAATGTTAATTAATAACGTGACGATAAAGGAACGAAAAACAAAACAAGTTTACTGGACAGTCAGTGTGTGGCGTGTACAAAAACAGATGCATTATGGTACTGCAAAAATATCAACCTTACGAGCTAGTGTATGAAATTACTTTTGCTTCTATTAAGCGGAAAGGTCTTCCGAAAGTGTGGTGAGTTTGCCATCATCAAGCAAAATTCATCTCAATTGTATCAACATCACACAAGTTCAAACAATTCAACTTGAGTGGAAAATCTGTCAAAAAAGTCCTTACAGGTCATTACATTTACTTTAATAGTCAGATAGTGAGGAAAAAACGTAATCTGTATTAAAATAAAAGATGCATTGATAATTATTTTTTAATTGTATCGCACTCCTTTAAACCTATTCTAGTATTATTCAATTCTTGTGTTGATGCTCAAAAAACCATCTTTAAATAACAACTGAGAAAAGATATTAACAAATGTATAAATGCATAAAAATGACCGGCTGTGTGTTCATTTAATCTGTTGTGTGTTATTTTACTTATGCTTAGAGGCTTCGCTAGTACATTATGTACGTTTTTGTGGGTCCAAATGAAGTAAATGGTGAAAGCAGTGTCTGCTGACAACCTACTTATTCAGATGATGATACCAGTTCTGATATTTCTGATAAAGTTCATTATTATGGTTGTAAATCATATTATAATCTACATTATAAAATGCAGATTTTATATTGAAAAACAGCCTGTTTTTTGTCTTATAATTACTTTATATTGGTACCCACAGCCCTTCAACAACTGTCACCTCAGGAGGGTGGTGCTCACGTATGATAAAGATTTAATCTCTGCACATAATTTCTACTGACAGCCTTACAACTCACTCCATGTTACAGCTATCCCCATTGTCCCATATCTGCGATTAGAATGCTTGTGAAGTGAGATTGCAAAAATTGACAACAGATATTGCAACGTGTGAGAGTTTACACTGACAGATTGACAGGACAGGCCATGATGTGAAAAGGGAAAAGCAAAAAAAGCTTAAAGCTTTTGCTGGAAAAATCAGAGGTTGCTAACCTCTCAGAAAGTAGCCCATCAAGATGCTGTGCCAATGCACTGATTGCAGCAGTGTAAACAACATGGGCCAGAGTATTAAAAAAAATTGTAATAAATGCATGCAATAAACAGAAACTGCAAGTCAAAGCACAAAGGATTACAAAACAAAATGCTTCACAGAGTGTCAGAGCTTTCAAGTAATGTATCAGACACACTGTAGAATAAGTAAAAGTCTCGATTCCTCTTTACTATGGGTGGGATGATTCGCAAAATTGTTCAGTTCGTATCACCATTCTGGGGTTATGATTTTTCGTAAAAAGAAAAAAAAAAGTGCCCTAGTGCAACACTTAAATCAGCATAAACTACATAACTTTAGAGTCCACCGTTGACTATCTATCTATCTATCCATCCATCCATCCATCCATCCATCCATCCATCCATCCATCCATCCATCCATCCATCCATCTATATATATATATATATATATATATATATATATATATATATATATATATATATATATATATATATATATATATATATATATATATATATTCTTAAGGTCTTAAAGCTTTAGTTTAGACTTTTGTTGTTGATTATTGGTAATGAGGACAGTGTATAGGTTTTTGCTGCTGTCATTCAATTCTTCCAGGAATGCAAACCTTCACTTTAGACTCAGACTTAGCTGACTGTTAAATATGGTTATTCTGACATAAAGTTACATGCAGGCTGCCTATATGTTTCAGCGCAAGAACATTCATGAGCCCAGAGAGGAATGTGCATGAGCACGAGTATTGACTCTCGCGCTTCAATTTTTAAACTGATATAAACCAAAGTACTAATTGTGCAAGAGAAGCCTTAAACTCTGGAGAAATAAAAAAGTTAAACCATGATGGGAATAGTGCCAGTATGAGGCGCCAGACTGGACAAAAGTGAAGCAAAAGCAGAAAGACCAAATTGTGCGCAAGAAAAGCCGAGTGAGACACAGAGAGAGAGTGTGCATCAGCCGGCTGCAGGTATCCATACTGTGGGACCATCTTTTTCAGTCAGATACCAAAACACTCCAAACACTTGCTTCCCCATCAAATGATTGTGAAAAAACATAAACCACTGAATTTTGATCATGGTGTGTGAGCTCATTGGAGGTGTGTTCTGGTCAGCATGACTCAAACCAACCATGAAAGAAAAAATGTCTGGTGTGTAAGAACAGCTGATGGTAGCCTAGTAACAACAGATGCCAAGGGAGCATGTGCTCAGTTGCGCATTTAAATTGGTTAAGAAAGAAAGCAGCACACGACGTGTTTTCCACTTGGTTTTAGATGCAATTTTCCAAGCTACAGAAAACATGGAGGCAACCATTTTGATCACACCTACAGGTTGTGGTCCACATAAACTGTCTACTGTTGAGGTATGACAAAGTCCCACTCATTAATAGTCTTTATTACTGATCCTTTAATAACAAATGGTTAGCGAATCTCACATTGTGGGGAAGGTTACTGTAGAAATCCTCAGTAAAATGACAGGAACACAGCACAGCACAGGTTGAGGATATTCTGTGGCATTTTTGTGAAAATGAACTTTAACTATTTATTCTTCACAGTCTCATCTCTAGGCAACTCACAGTGATCACTCCTCTTCACGTCAGGATGCAATCCCCTCCCCTGCAATCCGCTACACTGGGGATCAAGTTTTTCCAGGTTTGCACATGCAACACGTGGGTGGGGCAACTTCAAACCTCACAGCAAAATGGCTAAACATCCAAACCACACTGAGTCTACTCTTTTTTTAAAAACAACAGTTTTAAATAAGTTGCACTTTCAGATTTAAACCTCAGCTGGATGTTTTCATTCGCTTAGAGCTGTTTCAAGAGTTCACACTTAGAAATTGTTTGACAACTGTTAGCAGGTTTGGCATACTGTCCCGGGAGAGAACCCTGAGCTCGGAGATAGGTGAGCCCAGGGCTCCCGCCTGGTCCATAGAGCATATGAGGGGAGAACGAGATCAGGTGGTTCTCGAGAGCTCCCCGTGGTAAAAGAAAAAAGGAGGAGAAGGGGTGGATGGGGGGTTTCTTCGGAAAACGAAGATAAGAGAGTAGTTCTAGCTAGGCTACTTATTGTGAGTTGGGGTTAATCTGATTGGCTAACTAGTGAATGTAGATGAGTGGCCAGCTGCAGTCAATCATATCACGTGCTCCTCTCGAAATTAGTTTGAAAACTTCACTACGATGCACAGAAGATATTTAAAAAAAAACTATCTTTAATTAATATGCAATTGTGATTGGAAGGTAATTTTGTTTTTCAAAAAAATAAAATGACACGATTGGCTTATTTTAATTCCAGCTCTTAGCTTTATTACTCAGATTTAAGGACATTTTTAGGTATTGATACAAAATATATCAGCATCCAATCAGTATTGAATTAATTAGAAAATAAATAATCAACTGATTACTTTTAGATTACTTCATCTGGTTGGACCAGATCATCTGGTTTTGGTACCTTCCATATGACATGGTTTGTTGAATGCACTTTAAAAGAGTTAGAGGAGGACAAGAGGAAGTATTACACTGTAAAAAGATATACACATTTCCTTGTTATAGAGTTAGGGTTAGGCTAAGTCTAAAAATAAAAAAGCTTTTCCAATGTATTTGTTTGTGTTTTGTTTTTGTAATCACTAATCTGGCTTGTTATTTATAACACTGACCTAAAAATCAGTGATCAGCTTCTAAATATAAAGAATATTGGTTATTGGCCAAGTTTCTATATCGGTGCATCCTTAATTGAAGGGAAAAAACTTTTTTGGGTCACACTCTATTTTAAGGTGCAATTCTGATTAATAACAAACAATAACACTTTTGCTCAAACTACTAATTAGCTGCTTATTAATGGTTAGTAAGGTAGTTTAGTTTAAGTAAGGGGTAGAAATATTGATGTAGAACAAGATCATATTTTATAAGTACTAATAAACAGCAAATATCCTAATAATATTTAGGTAAAAAGACAGTAGTTAATAGTGGGATTTGTTACTTAAACTAAAGTGTTACGGATTATTTGTCATAATAAATTTGCACACTAAAAACAGGGCTGAAATATATGGTATGTCTGGTTATAAAATTAACGAATGACTTTGACCTGCTTAAGTTAACTGAAGTATGACTCTCATGTGAACGGATATTCAAGTTTAGAAGGAAACTCTGTGAAAACAGATTGAATGTGTGTATTACTGGGATAAAGCTCTTAAACACAGGCCTCGGAGAAAGTTTATTTACTGCTAAACTAACACAGCAAGCACAAAACCTTAAACAACCTCATCACAATGCAGGCGAAGAGGACCATATCAGCAGCTGGCTATATGGAAGAGCGCCAGAGTGTAAGTGAACGTGTCCATGCGTGCTTTAGAATATATTCGTGGCGTAAATCACTGGAAAGAGATGTACACATTCAGAGTTGAGAGATAACACACAGCACCAGATCAGAGCTCATTATGAGCTAATATAAATCATTAAAACATGCATGTTTTAATGATTAGAGACAGCAGCTGAACTCCGACTCAAAGTATATGCCTCTCCCTCGCTCATGTTCTTTCTCACCCCTCTACCCACCCCAGCTTCATATTGTAATTCACTTTGACAATCAGCATGAATTGTTTTGCTCTGGCATGTCAATCAAGTCAGCAGTGATTGCTTACAGACAATTGGACATACGCCGGGGTTAGCAGGGTTCCAGATCAGTCCGTCCTGCGGACATGCACACGCAAAAGAGAAGAGAACGTCAAGTATTGATGTGATTTTGGACGATATGGCCAAAGTCTCCCACCCCCTACATCACTAGATCCTCTCTCTCTCTCTTTCTCGCTCTCTCTCTTTCTCTCTCTCTTAGGGGGGTTAAGAGCCCTGATTTGGCCGAATAGTCTTCAAACAGTAAATCTTGCTATCTCTGGAACGTTCAAATCTCAAGAGTACATCTCTAATTATACTCGCATGTGCACAACCACAGGGTGTGGGAGAACATCATGCATGTTGTGTGTGAGGCTGTGAGCTCGATGTGCAAGAATATATTTTATTTTTAATGTGTTCGCTTATGTGTGTGTGTAAGACTAGTGTGGCTGGATATTTGGTTGATTTCTGCCACTGGGTTTTTCTGTTCTGGGAGTGGTATTGTTCTGGAAAAAATGAATAAGTAGTCATGATGAGATGGTAGGATTATCAATGTTAATGTGTGCTTAAATGTGTGTGTATCCATTGGGGTGTGCATACAGAGTGCAGCCAAAGGAAACTTTGAAAGAGCCTTGGAATGGGGGTTAAGGATTAGAAGAAGCCCATTACCCCAAGGTACGTAATACATTTAGCACAGTAATGAAAAGAGAAGAATGACTATCTCTCTCCCTGATTGTATTCAAACAAACACATACAAGTATATACTATTAAAGGTGTGCTTAATGCAAACTCATGCCTCCAGTCAAAATCCTGCCAAAAAGTAGGCCTACAGTAAGTCATTGTTTGTAATGCCTTCTATGATGGTTTGCTCTTACATCAAATAACCTACAATTGTATGAATTCAACATAGACTAGGGACGAATTCAGAGAAGCAAAGTAATCATACTATTTCTGCCTAATAATATATAAGCATAAATACTAGTTATTATAATTTTTTCTGTCATGTGTGATTATATTCCAGAGAGTACATACTGCCATGAATGTCAGAAACAGTCTATGTAGTACGCTACATATGGGTCAAGGACAAAAATACATTTTAAGCACCAAAACAAAAATGAAATCGCTTTAATACTTTTAAATTTCTCTTAAAAATAACTATTATACATTTAAAATGATTTACAGAAGCCCCCACAAAACGGTCATTCTTAAAAACCAATATGATCAGGCATATTTAGATGCCTGTGTTGAATCATTTGTGAAGTATTAGAAAAATCCTAAATACTAATTATATAGTTATAATTATATAGTTTTAAATAATTATGATTTGACATCTTTCAAACAACTAGAAAAAAGTATAATAATTTTAAATATAAAAGCATTATTTTTTTAAATAGTTCTTCTAAATGTTTTATTTCATTTAAACATACAGTATTTTTTCTTCCCATATTTTAACATTTTCTTTGCACATTTGCTAACTCAAATATTCAATTATACACTTTTAAATTGCATTTGATATACACTCTATGTATATTTATATTTTATAAGTAAATGTAATTTGAAACAGGCTCCAAATTGAACCTTCACATGTTTTACTTATATATGAATACATATAAAAGGGTAACACTTTACAATAAGGTTCATTAGTTAATGCATTTACTAACATGAACTATCCATGAACAACACTTGTACAGCATTTATTAATCATAATTGAACATTTACTAATGTATTATTAACATCCAAGTCCATGCTTGTTAACATTAGTTAATGCACCGTGAGTTAACATGAACTAACAATGAACAACTGTATTTTAATTAACTAACGTTAACAAATACTCTAGTAAATGTATTGTTTATTGCTTGTTCATGTTAGTAAATGCATTAATTAACATTAACTAATGAACCTTATTGTAAAGTGTGACCTATAAAAGCAGTCACTGCCAGAAACAATCAGTCCAATATACTAGTCAGGCCCATAGCCAGCCTGGTGAAAGGGGTGGTTCTTTTTTCTCAAAAAGTGGACCTTTTGCAGTTTTACGCCTCAGTTTCTAGATTTAACTATGAGATTTAAATACTGCATTTTAACATTTTAAGCAGTGCCTTTTTTGCTGGATTAGCTAGTCAGATGTCATCATAACCACTCTTTTTGATGTCCTAAAAATATTTCCTAAAACTTTGCAATAAAGAAAAATTAAAACAAGACTAATTTTAAAGACTAGTTTTAAAGTAAAAAAAAAAAACTGTAGCCTACTGACATTTATTAAACAAAAAACCAACTGGCCAGCACATTCAACTGTCCTCAGTCACAATTTGGCCATTACAATTAAAAAAAATAATAATTAAAACATAATAATAATAATAATAATAATAATAATAATAATAATAATGATGAATTCTCCATAATTTTTCTAGCCTCTTTGGTAAAACAAAAAAACACATTTGAAAATTCCTGGATATCATCAATAGCCAAAATATATTCAAATTAATTTAATATGGTCAGCTTCTGGTGCTTCACGCCTTTTTATTGCTCATTTTTATTTCAGGAATAAGGTCCAAGATTTAGAATAAAGGTTACCTGTCTAATGTTTTCTGTTTAAAAACAATATAGCAGTGAAAGAAGACTTCTCTTACATCAGATTATAGTCCCACTGAAGCAACAGCCGACAGACGATTCTGTTTGGTCTAAAAGCCTTTTTCGATGGATTATTTTCATTATTTATGATGGGAGTCAAAATAAGAAAAAAGAGCTCTTGTATGGAACAAATTGGTCTTCTTGTATGTAATTCTTCTTCTTGTAGCCCCCCCCCCCCCCCCCCCCCCCCCGGCTAAAGGTGTGAAAAGTTAGAATACATGTTTTATGCTTATAGTAAACATGTTTTTAATAGAATTTTGGGTGTAAAAGCGCACCAAGAGGTGTTTCAGGAGCAGGTCAGATTATCTCCGGGTCATAATATATTTTATTTATATGAATTTTGTCTAAAATTTTGTCTAAAATGATAATGACACCGCTGCCTGCCTTTTTCTGCCTCTCTTGGTCTTCTCGACTCATAATGTTACTTAGTATGGATGTGGCATCAAAGATTCAAATGTTACCACTCAGTGGGTTATGTCACATGACTCGCATCACATTATTGTGGCTTTGAGGCTCCATGGGATTCGATTACTGGCCATAGCTATTTAAAACTACACTTTATTACAATATATATTAAATATAAATATATTATATAATATTAAATTACATAAAATAATTAAAAGGACAAATTCTGGACCTTAGTTCAAACCACCCGAACCCCCCTGGCTACGGGTATGCTAGTATTGGCCTCTCCTCAGTGTTCTCTGATGGACCATAAAGGAGACTTTATGTTGTCAATACATACAATCACTGGCATATGACTATATGTAGCAGACATAATGAGATTAATATGCTATTCTGAAGAGTAACATCAATGAAATCATTTCATGTAAATGACTGACTAATTAAAGAATATATTTCGGTAGAAAATACTATTTTAGGCTCTTAAAATTTACTTTTCTTGGTAATTATTTGTGAAATTTATAAGTAATTTTTGAGTGATAACTGTTTTTACAACAACTTGAGTTCATACTAAACTATCACTATAAGTGGTTTGATTGCTTTCTGAAGCATAATGAAAGTAATAATAAAGAGAGAGAAATGTGGTATTTTGATGGGGTAGAACTAGTGGAGCATTTTTCAAGGCACCAGCTATTTTAAGTGTTCCTGTACTTTATACTGACACCTACTGGCACGGACACATGAGCCTGATTAATAACCTTTCTGTCAATTTCAGTTGAATCCAGTTGAATCTTAGGTTTTTAAATTCAAGTTTTGTACTTTGTTAGTCATTACTCCTATAAAATTATTTTACTTTTCTTAAACTCACTTTTTATGGCCTCTCCTCAGTGTTCTCTGATGGACCATAAAGGAGACTTTATGTTGTCAATACAACTTAATTCTTTTGTCAATGGCACAAAATCTGACAACAAACGTCAATCAAAAGTAAAAAGTATTGTGTTCATGTAATGGGAAGTTTGATTTTAACACACAAACACAAAGTCAAGTTACTGTATTATTAATATTCAAGACTCATGCACCTCGTCCTTCACGTCATTGGCTAGTGGAGTGTGTTTGTGGCACTGATTAAGGAGCCAGCATCACACACAAAAAGAACTTTGTGAAGTGAAATATGACTCTTTTATTTATCTGTCTTTCTCAGGAGACATACAGCTTGCTTCTGCCTCAGGTATTGGTGTTCTAAATAATAGGCTTCCAGATTCTGAAATCAAGTGACATAGTATAAAAAAGCTAATAGATTTTGAATTATTGAAGTTAAAACCATGTCTCCTAATTATCTGGGAGGTTATTTAGTCAGAGACCATTGCTATAAAAACCTGGACCGCTCTTACAACTCCAAATAAGAAAAACTTGGGACACTATGGAAAATGCAAATTTAAAGTAGTGATTTCCAAATTTACTTTGACTTGTATTTCATTGCAGACAATATGAACACAAAATATTTTATGTTTTGTCTGCTCAACTTCATTTCATTTGTAAATATACATCCTTTCTTGTCATTCAGACCTGCAACACACTCAATAAAAAGTTGGGACGGGAGCAATTTAGGGTTAGTATCAGATAAATTGGTTTATCAAATAATGGTGTGATTTGAAACAGGTGATATGATTTGGTACACATGCTGCTACACAAGATTTTTGCTTTCAAAATAAATAAGACATGTTTGTGTTTTAATTTTCAGTTGTCCTGGAGAAATGATATGGTTAACTTTGATCTGAATTTTATATAGTTTGTTGCTTTTAACAAATTAATGTTTGCTGCATTACTTTAGTGTTACCCTAAATGTGTTTTGCTGTTGTATGTATGACCATATGTACTGTCTAAATTTGAGTTTGTTCGTTTTTTTGAAGATATATGTATATATAAAAATAAAATATATGTATATATGTATTTTGCACAACATATAATCATCATTAAATCATATTTAATTATGGCCTTGCAGTTAAAACTAAAAAGCTTTTATCATAATATTATGCATTTAAATACCATTTCATTCACACATTCAGTATCAATAGATATTTGAGTGTATTTTATGTCTGTTATAATATTACTTATACTATTGTTATATTATTTATGTCTTTTATACTAATCTCATTGGTTTACATTGTAAGCTATTATCTTCATCTCACTTTTAGGTCATTTAAACCACAAATCCTTCACGCAGCATGTACGTTTTTTTCTATATTTTGTAGTTTTTTGTTCTAAAGTTCAATAAACTGCTTATTTAAAAACAACAGCATATGCAGACTATTGTTTAACATCATGTTTTACAGAATCAGACTAAAAGTAGCTTTTATAGTATTATTTAAGGAAATAGGCAGTTATATGTTGTAAATATCTTTAGGATGAACATCTGGCATCCACTACAGCAGTTTGTTATGTAAATTTAACAGGATATTGTGCATTAATCATGGACTATAAAGCTCAAAAACAAACATCCTCATTCATAGATCATATCCTTCTTGAAGCAGCTTTTTATTCAATAATTAGTGGTTCACGTGAGATTTGTGGGAGAAAAGCCAATCTTGCCTGAGCAGATGTGAAATGCCAATCCCATGGTTCTTTTCATTTCGGATATGGTGGAGCTAGACCACTTTTCTGTGTCGTCAAAATCTGCAGGGAGATAAAGAGAAGAAAAAGAATGAAATAAAAAGCAAAGGAAAAAGAAAGCAAATTACATCAGATTCATCCATCCATCCCCAGCTTTTCTGCTGTGGCTGCACAAATTGCACATTGTTGGCAGTGAAACAGTAGGAGGAGAGGCCCAGTGGTGTGTGCATGTATGTGCATATTCATCCTCACATCATTGAATGTGTGCATGAGAGAGAAAGTGTGTTCTTGACAGATGATTATGTATGAGTAGAGGGACTGTGTGTACACCTATGCATGTCGTCAGCATGCTATGAAGAACTTCTCGATGCAAGGGCTGTTTAAATTTATACCTGTCTGATGCAGAGCGGTCACTCTGTAAAACAAAATGCAGGAATTCCATGGGAAAAACAATGCAGACTAGTGAATATACTTAAACTTACACACACATATTCACTAAGTTTATCTCTGTTACACACATGCACACACACCCTCAGGAAATATGGAAAGCTGCATGGTGTATCTGAACTCTGCATCGCGTGTGATGACATAAAATCTGGAAAAGTGAAAAAGCACAAACGTTTCTCTCTCTCTTTTGCCTTATCTGACCTGTCGTAATGAGGCTGAATGTTCTTGGCGCATGTGCTGAACTCAGTCACAGCTGACATCTCCGCAGTTCTGTATTTTATGGGGAGATTGTATGAATAAGAGATTATTGAAACTAATATCCTTTACTTTATGCTAAATTATGAAAACCATTAGGGGGCTTTGGTTCTTAAAAGACAAACAATAAAATCTCCCTCTATAGGGCATGTTTTCCAGATGTGCTGCTGCAGGACGTTTCTCGCCAAGATCTTCGAGGAGGTTTACTTTAAACAAACGTATCTTGGCGTGCTCAGCAAGGAAAAGGAGGGTGATTTTACAAAAGGTTCATCGCTCATTTTTATGTGGAGGTTTTGGATGCTTTCGATCGTCCATCTGTTAGGAAACGTGCAACACGATGTGAAACATAATGTCAATATTTGCAGTTTGTGGGAAAAATGTATTTCATCCCATTCTGCTGAGGAAAATCAGTACTATGATCATAACTACTCTTGAGTTGTCTCCTTCCATTGCAACTATAGCATGCGGAAATCACTGTCATTTATTTATGAATACCAAAGTCGATTTTAACTGCAGCCCAGACAATTATTATGACATATGAGGCCATTAACGGCTGTCAAAGCAAAACATGTGCTTTGTACTAACAATGCGAGTAAATCAATGGAATCCCAGGCTTAATATTAGGCTTAAGGAACCGAACAGACCAATGAGGTTCCCTGAGCAATGATGAGGTGCTTTAAGTGTTAAGTCAAGTTTGAGCACAGTTGTGCGATGTGCAGAAGATTGAAGAAGAATCTGATACGCTTGTTTATCAAGGGAGGATTCTGCCAGAGACACCTGGCAACCAAAACATCATGGCCAGCCAATGACCTTCTCCCACGCGGGCTAACAGCCAATAATATCGTCCGACAGGGGCCAACAGCCAATGACCTTTTGTTGACCAGCCTGAACCACCCAATGAACTTTTTCATACAAATAGCCAATAAATCATCCAACACTCACAAGGTTTCCAATTAATACATTTGACAAATAACTGAAATAAATCAATTATATATGGATTATAATGCATTTAATAATTTAACTGATTAAATAAATAAAAGTCATCAAGAATTGAATATTTATATGTATTTATATATAATCTATTTATTTGAAGCTTAAAAAAATTATATACAACCTGGTGGAAAAAGAAACGAGCATAAATAACTAATGTTATCCAATATCAAAGAAGAAGGAAAAAATCTGCTGTTTTTTTGTTGAGAGTTCAATACAAGAATACTCAACACAAAAAAAAATTAAATATGCTCACCAAGGACAACAAATAAATGACACATCAACTCCTATTATTTTGAAATGCAATATATTATATAATATATTATATAATATATCCTATTACTTAGAAAATAATAATAAACCCTCACTGTTCTTACTAAACACCCTCAATTACAAAAAAGTTCCTGGTTGCTATATGTATTCAAAACTATTTTGAGTTACAGTATGTAAATACGAATGTGATGTAATGAGACGGATGTGGATGAATGTGTTATAATGAAGGATGAATGCTGTGAAGCAGTAAACTGGGAGATAAAAGTGTCAGTCCAGAGTGTCAGATAAAGTCAAGCCTGCTAGGAGGAGGATGTGGTGGCTGATATTAATGAGCATATTAAAACAAGAGATGGAAAGAGACGCAACAGAGTAAACAAACTCAGCATAGCTGAAATTCCTCAAGTAAACCCACTGAATTCCACTCCTCTACATGAATCAGATCAGTGCAGCTTTAGTCCTGTTTGTTCTCTGCCTCCCTTTTACACGATCATCTGCACTCTTTTAATGGGATTAAGAGATGCACTCATTCATAGTTCAAGAAATCAACACTTTTCAGAGGGGAAAAATACCCTAGAAAAAATTATTGAGCCATAAATTTCTGAATTCTGACATTAAAACACCCACTTATTTTTTATTAACCCTTCTAGTAATTGCATTGAAATGTGATGTGTACTGCACTTGAAAGCACATGGCACGTGTTTCAACGGTTGATGGCTAACTTAAAGTTCATCTATCCCAGTCTGCATGATGGATGCAAACAGTCCATGAGAATGAATAAACATTACTTAATCTCAGCTTTGTTGAGTGAAGTGGAGTTGAGCCAAGTTCATCATGGTTCTGTTCAGTTCAGTTCAGTTCAGCTGGGCTAGTTGATGAATGTCTATTTTAAATATTTGGCCGGCATTCATGAAATGAGGATGAACTAACCTAAAAAGTACCAATCTACAACATTTTTACCCAAGATAAGTTGTTGTTTAGTGAAAATACCCAATCAAAGCCTACTTCAAAGTGCAAACTATGTGTGTTAATGTGTACAAGAATGTGGTTAAAGATGAATCAGATGCATAACAATGTCACGAACAACAACAACAAAAAACTTCTAAGGACTTCTGTAAAATTTTTGCTGTTTATCATAGTGTAATTTATAGTTAAACATGCGTCAAGTTGTTTCACTTACAGTGAATTTGATCGTGACATGCATGGGTACAAGTACAATGTCTTTCCCTTGGTTAAATGGCATAGACTACGTATTACCATTTGTATAACCAGCTTTATTGTAAATACCATGGTTGAACTATGGTCAGTGTATCAAAATCAAGATTAAATTGAGCTTTTACCATGATTTAGCTATATATACAATACAGATATTTAAATGACACTCCAGACTATCTATAGGTAATTATGAATGCAAATGCCATGTTATCTGCTTTACTTGTGGTTAAAAAAGTATTTACCTGTTCACAGATATCTGCAATAACTTAACTGTAGTTTTTTTCATCACTACCAAACATACTTGGTTTGAACCGACTGTAGACGTTTTTGCTAACTTCTCTAAAAGACGCACCAAAAACTACTCGAGCAGTTGGAATCGTTTAGACTGAATCATAAATCGAGTCGTGAAGAGCTGACCCAAAAGAGTGATTCATTTGCGAATCGTTTGTTCAGAATCAAAATAACCGACACCGGAAATGTGGCGGTTGCTGACTGTGAGTGAATCTGAAACGCAAACTCTACCGTTTTAACTTGGAAACTTCGAAAGCCTGGGAAAAAACTATTGATTACTTTGCCACCTCACTAGGGAAAGTTAAAAATTAAGCTACCTTCGCTGTTGAAAGACACGAAAAACGTGTTAACGTTTGGCTGTAAGGAGGTAAGTTGTTACATACAGTAACGTTATTTAAGACGTCCCCAGTTTTTGGTGATATGTTCCCGTTTTACCTATAATTCAAAACACCTCGCTAATTCAGTGTAAAAACCCCACCTAAATATTGCCTTGGTTACTTGAGCAGTTTTAAGATTATATTTCTTTTACCAGCACAGCAGGGGCGCTGTAAGCCATGAGGACGCAAATCTGGACAAAAGCAGAGCATTATTATCATCACTTACCTGAAGAGACATCATTTGAAGGTAGTCACATATTGATTATTCATGTTAAAGAAAGTGATAAACTAAATGGAAGTCAAATGGTCAGAGCTCCTTTGAAGACTGCTGGGCATGTCACCTGAATGTTTCCTTTCTTCATAATGTTTTAATAGAAGGGCTTTTCATGGTGAGATTTAGATGTTTACTCATGTTATGAATATCTGTATTGCATTATCTACCCAAAGTGCCTTCATGAACATAAAAATACCTGTTACCTACTGTTACTGTATTATTAATTAAGATGATGTGATGTGAAACATCATCTTAATTAATAATAAAAGTAACAGTAGCCATAGAAACCTGAACCATTTAAAACAACAAAACAACAATACATTTAAATGTATTGTTAAACTATTTTTTATTTAGATAGTAACCAGCACGTTTTAAATTGTATTTTCACTGCAGAACTAGAAAATGTCTCAGAAAATTGAGAAATTAGGTCACTTTAAAGCAGGGGTTTCCAACTCAGTTCCTGGAGGGCCGCAGTCCTGCACATTTTAGTTCCAAACCTTCTTCAACACACTTACCTGTAAGTTTCAAACAATCCTGAAGAACTAATAAGTGTTGAAACTAAACTGCAGAGCTGCAGCCCTCCAGTTTGACACCCATGCCTTAAAGGGATAGTTCACCCTAAACTGAAGTTTAAATCATAATTTACTCACACTTGACAAACCCGTTTGAGGTTTTTTTTTCTGATGAGCACAAAAGAAGATATTTTAAAGAAAGCTGAAAACCATTGACTTCCGTTAGGGGTGTAAGGTATCACAAGTCTCACGGTTCAGATCACATTAGGGTTTTTTAGTGAGGAATCGGACCATTTTTTTGGATCAGCCAGAGGTAAATGTCATTTTCTCTCCATTTATTACAAAAAGAGCACTGCTAGACACTTTTGGTTTTAACAAACAAAATTTAAAACCTGTGATTTTATTAAAAATAAAATGATTTTATTAGAAATACTGTGAAAAATTCACTGTTGCTTGTTACTACTGTTGCTGATGACGCTAAATGTAGAACTCTAACATTATAATTTGTACAACCCATATTTATTTTTAGTCTCCTTTTCAATAAATGATTCAGTTACTCACTCATAAAACGTCATGTTTCATTGCTAGATGTGTCATTTTTAAACAATTATTCAGTGGCATATTTTATGGCTTGTTGTCGCCACCTATTGGTTAAATAATGTAATTGCTGCCTACAACTTTCATTTTTGAGCTTCAAGTTAAATTCGTATGATGAAGATTTTAATCTTTACCTTAAACATCAGTGGTTTTATTCTGTGTTATTTGACTGTTTGTAAACTAAAGACTGGGTCTCTCTCTTGATTTTTGCATTTTTTCAAACACAGATTTGAATGCAGCAGTTCGAAGGATTGATAAACATATGCAAATCACCATCATTTATAATTGATGTTGCGTAGGTTGTTGAGATTCCGATCTTTTAATGATTAATCGTGCAGCTTAGACTGAATGCATTAATGCAGGCTAAACAAGTAGTGACAGAAAACCTTTAATAACCTAAGAAACCCACCACATCCCAAAAAAACCTACCACAACTTCTTCCGTCATCATTATATTTTACAGGAAAGCCTAAATGCTTTCATACATGTGATTTCAATGGCACAAGAGGCGATCTCTCTGCGATCGATACAAATTTTGAATTAATTACAAGTAAAAAAAAAAATTATGAATCCGTGGGTCACGTGTGTTTCTATCTGTGGGTTGTGATCCGTATGAATCACGGATCAACAATGATCCGTTACACCCGTAAACTCCATACTATTTGTTTTTTCTTTAATGGATATCAGTGGTTGCTGGTTTCCAGGTTTCTTTCAAGTATCTTCTTTAGTGTTCAACAGATGAAAAAGGTTTGGACAGTTTTGGAACAAGTGAAGGTGAGTAAATAGTAGTGAATTTTCATTTTTGAGTGTACTACCTCTTTAATATGTACCTTATGTACCATGTTCAGTCATTAAACATATTAAACTACTTCTACCTAATAGTGTTAGATGTTAAACGTACAAGGGTGTTCCAGTGAGAGCAGCATAATTCAATCTGAGAAATGTTAATACAACATCTGTAGCATGACATCTGCTCTTTTGGCTTGAGGTTACAGTGCCCCCGAGAGCTTGTCTACTTGCCTCTCCACGTTATCAGCATATCCAAATTGGAACCAGTCCAGCAGTTAATATACTCACTCTTACCTTAATGTCTTGCTGCTGGTCGGATGATGCTGATGTCAGTAGGTTATATATTAACTACAGAACGAATGTGCTGTGGCAGATTATTACAGTAACCTCAGCAATGTAAATGTACCACGTTTTTGAATCAGCATTTTGCTATCTCTTGTCTCTAGCCATTTGCCAGCTGGAATGACATAGTGTCTGCGGCCTTGTCCACTAAAAGCAGGTCACCAAATGCATCAGCATCTCAAAAGCCATTTTATTGCATTGGCTTCAGACTAACCTACTGGCTTTAAGGTCTAGAAATGCAGTGCAAATGGAAAATATGTACATCCGCTGGAGTTACTGATGAGGCTGTAAATATAACTTTTAAAATGACTTTCACTG
Organism: Danio aesculapii; assembly: GCF_903798145.1. Taxonomy (NCBI): domain Eukaryota; kingdom Metazoa; phylum Chordata; class Actinopteri; order Cypriniformes; family Danionidae; genus Danio; species Danio aesculapii. The sequence continues at coordinate 36,852,298 of NC_079441.1, read as the reverse complement.
TGTTCATCTCCTGTAGACTGCAGAGAAATGTAGACTAGAGAGAAGATGTGTGTAAAAGTACAAATTTATAGAAAAATTAAAAGAGGAAGAAAAACTTAGAGAGGTGTGAGCTTGTACTTGGTGTTCTGCGTCCTTCCTCTCTACTGGGAAACTGTGTCGTTGTTCCAATATACGTCATACAGCTTATCTCGCTGAACAGGGTACGAAATCACATGCATGCACCTACATTAGTCCAGAGTCCAAGTACAGAATGACACACCTTCTCACTGTCAGCTAGAATATCTTTCTAATTTTTTTGCATTACTTTTTATCAGGGATTTTTTTTAATGTTTTGATTTAGTGATTTATTTTTCTGTCTGTTCTTTCAGACATGTTGCTAATACAAAATTGTAGTGGAACACAGCTGACTTTTTTGCCTAAACAATGAAAGTAAATCTGGTCTGTTTGGTCCACAGAATTCTGCAGATGTTTTTTTTAAAATTACTTTATTCTGCTTAAGAAAATAAATGAGACAGGTTTGAAGCAACATGAAGTATGACAATGTTGACATTATGATCTCTCTAATTTAATGTTTAACATCCCTGAGTAACATACATAAATAATACAATACATAACAATGCATAAACATAATTTTTTGAAAATAGTTACACATGCATGTTCATATACATATTCAGCCTGTAGGCATTTGTAGATGTTTGACAACCAAAATAACATTGATGGACCACAGGACTGTGTTTGTGCATTAAGGTAACAGGTAACTTACAAAATCATGGTCTGGGGTTACTTTCAGTATGGGGGCATGCTAGAGCTCTGCAGAGTGGATGGCAACATTACCAGCCTGAGGTATCAAGACGTTTGTGCTGCCCATTACATTACAAACCACATGAGAGGGCAAATTCTTCAGCAGGATAGGCCTCCTGCTAATACTTCAGCTTTCACATCAAAGTTTCTGAAAGCAAAGGTTAAGGTGCTCCAATATTGGCCAGCCCAGTCACCAGACATGAACACTTTCTTTGCCATTCCAGATGACTTTATTAACAAGTTATTAGAGATCATTACAGAGATGTATGGATGCAGTCATCTAAGCTCATGGGAGTCAAACACAATATTAATTCTTTGTCCACTGCACCATGACTTTATATTCTATACTGTACATTATTTCTGTTAAGTGACCAGACTTTTGTCTAAGCAAAGTCTGACCTTACTGTCCTATTTAAATAATGAAAAATCAAGGCATTATTTTATTTTGGTAAAATAAGTGTAATCTAGAGGCATTTGCCTTTCATATGAGCCACTTCATATACCAAATGATCAACTTGAAGTCAAGTTATTATTTGCTGTTCCAAAAACTTGGATAGACGTCAAGACTTTTGTCAGGTAGTGTAGAGTGGCATGCATAATAAAATGGTTTAGTCATTTTGACCACATTGTTCTGACAATTCATAAACTTATTTTTTCAGATTTTTGTAAATTGTTGTCATGTAAACATTTTTAATTTAATGCATACAATAATCTGAGTTTTTTTTTTTTTTTTAAGTTTTATTTTGGTCCTGACCTTGACTTTAGACAACTCCAGTTCAAGTCTCATTTTAAATAGTTAACCATGCGCTTGACTGATTTAGCTATGCAGCATTGCGTAACAGATCTGTCACCTCACCATGCAGTGTTATAGTGAAACAGAATGCCCAAGACTAGAGGATTAATGTTGCCATTGGTTTCATTGCAGTGGGTATCTTGTGTCGTTGTCAGGAGTTTGTGAATTGCTGTTCTGGGCTGGTGTTGCAAAAATTAAAACCTGGCAGTAACTAAATATATAGTAGTCAACATTTTAAGTATATCAAACAGGTTTTTTAAAATTGTCCTATGACAAGAATGAGTGTTGTTTAATAGTTTTAAGACAAAACTTTTGATCCACTTCAAATGTTGACTACTGTATATTGGTAAACTTTTATATCGAGGCACTGTGCAGGACTTACAATCTGTTTGGCAGAGAAGTACTCTTTATTCTATATGCAGAGATTGTGATTCATATTTTAAGTGATGTAAAGGTTTATTTGTGAAAAAGACATCAGATGGAATTTAGTTTTTGAGCAAAGCTATCATGGCAAGTTCAAATGAATGTCTGCGTGTTGTGCCCCTCCTCACAGATAGTACAAACACAAGAAATGTATTTTGTATTCAACTTTAATTTACAATGCACAGAAACCCAAGTATACATTATGTAAAAAAGCAAGTTGCCCAGCAACCCTCATACTTAAGCAAAATATGCCAATCAAATATTCATGAAATATTGACTTTAGTCTCATTTTTAAGAACTTTTACACAATAGTTTTATTTTTTCGCACAGCCTGATATATTACAAAAGTATGCAGTCGCCAATTCACTATTCCTCTATAGAGCAAAACTCTTAATTAGTTGTTTAAATAGTGCTAATCATGCATTGCCTTTCATGCTTTTTTCAGGTTTTAAAACTTCAGGTATAGAAAATGGAAATATACAGTAGATGCTTCAGACATCTTACAAGATTGCCTTGACTTTTCTTATGCTAGGCTTTTTCATTTTCTCTTAAACAGGAATATAGATATTAAAGGCTGTCTGGTGAGGCTATGACATATAGCCTGAGGTACAAAAGTCCATCTACAGTGGCTCCAAGAACACACAACTCTATGAGAATCAATAAGGGCGAGGGTCATGTGGCTGCTCCAATAACTTGAAGTAACACCTGCAGCTGCAGATGTAAATTAACACATACTTCTCAGGGACTGGTCAGGGAAACCAAATGGACAAAATTTGTAGTCAGATAAAAAGCTTCTTTGGATAAGGAACTTCTGATTATAACTCAATCTAGATCATTTCATTAATTTAGGGCACATCAGGTGATCACATCAGATGAAGTTCAGCACCAGTCTAGGTACTAGTCATACTAAATCTTGTCTGCACCATCAACGGTATTTACACAGACTGTTATGAAATAAGTTTGAGTTAATTAGGCTACCAACACCCTAACAAACAGGCTAGAGCAAATATTCTACTCAATCTCTCCTTCTCCACCCTTGTCAGAATTGGTGGCTTAACTGTAGGGATTTGAAGACTACTGGTAATGCAGACACTGTCTGGAGTCTGATGCAATACGTTTTGTCTGTCTAGAGTCTGTTACCATAGATACAACAGTGTATGTGCTAAAATAAGACATGGTCAACACAAATAAGAATTTCAAATCAACTGACAGGCAGAAAGCTAGAGACAAAATAAGTACTCTTCTGGTGACATCCTTACTTAAATGTTTGGTAGCCCTAATTCCAAGCCAAATTGTATATTGTTTAAAGATTGCAGCATCTGTTTATCAGTTTAGAAAATAGAGTGGAGTGATGGAATGCATTTCCTATTAGTACATCTACTGCTTTTCTCCAGATTGTCTATTGAGAAGCTTCCACAGCCCTCCAAGTCATCACAAGCTTTCCTGAACATGTCGCTTTATGGTTGCTGGTTATAATCGTTATCTCCAGCACATCAAATAAGAGCGTGGGTTGGACTTTCTGTGGTTGCTATGGAGAGGATATCATAACATTCCACATGAGATACAAAATGAGTGAAAAAGAAACTGAATTTGAATGTACCAACAGAAGACACACAAGTTAAAACACTGCGGACACAGTACACATTCCAGGAACAGGAGGAAAAAAGCATAATACGATTAAGAAAAATGATTCGCCTAGAGAGCCTTCACATTGCACACTGCAAACGAACCCTCACTGGCTGCCGTTACTGCCACTGTTGTTGTTGCAGAGGTCTCCGGGGCCTCCACCAGAAGCAGGTGGCTGCACGTTGTCTGCAAGGTTGTGAGCATGCTCTAGAAACAGGTCTTTGAGCACACTTAGTTCTTTGCTAAGCAATTTGATTTTGGCCTCCAGTCTCTCATTCTCCTCCTTCAACTCATTGACGCGCTGCTGGGTGTCCTGTGCCTTCTGTTTGCTGCGCATACGGCTCTTCTTTACAGCCAGATTGTTGCGTTCTCTCCGCTGACGATACTCGTCGCTGTCTTTATCCATATTAGACTTCTTCATCTTGCTGGGTGCTGTGGCCTTACCCCCACCGCCGGGACTCACTGGCACTAATTGAGGAACCTGTCAAAATTAAGATGTGTAACAATTAGTAATGGTATGGGGATTACAGGCCAAGTGTTTAGATCTGTCCTCCTATTAATCAGAAGTGTCCAAATTGTCAAAAGCAGTGGTTCCCAAAGTGGGAGTTGCAGGACAATGAAAGCGGGGGGTGGGGGGGTTGCTTGGTGATTTGCAAAATTTTAATTAATTTTATTAAACCAATAATGAAAATAGTAGTTTATAACTACAGCCTTTTTTTTTACATTATATAAAATACATTGCATTATATAAAAGACACAGCAATAGCATCAGATGCTGCAAATTAATTTTATGGCAGCAGGGTAAACTTTCTGGCACATTTACAGCACTCACATACATAAAAAAATAACCAAACAATAGACTTGGGCCTATTGGTGTGTGTGCACCGTCGCATGCAAGGTTTTTATATGCATCACCACCTCAGAGGATATTGGGGGTCGCGAGTCACTAGCATTGTTATTTTGGGGGTCACAGGTTAAAAAGACTGGGATCCCCTGGTCTAGAGTGAGACAGAAAAAAAATTTAAAGCAATACTGTTTTAAAATTAGAGCTGGGCGATTTGACCTAAAACCAAAATCTCGATTAATTAAACATTTTAACTCAATTACAATTAATAAACGATTATTTTATTTCTTTTATTTTTTGCTCACTTATAGTTCACTATAACAGGTTTTGTACAGTAAATATGCTCACATATTACGAGTCAGATATTTTTGAATGAAGGGTGCATTACTTGATTTTAAAATAATTGAAGGAAACACACACTATCTACGATCAATGATTATTTATTGAACATCAGTGTTGAACAACTAAAATGAAAACACACACTGCCTACAACCAACAGTCACTTTTTCCTTATAAAAAGGTGAAAATAAATAACTTGCACTTTTGGAAACAAAATAAATTATCTTCATTGTTGTAATGGATAATATGCTGCCTCAAGGCATCTCTGGCGCAACTTCCAATCATCGTCAATGTAGTGCAAATAAGCAACGTGTAGTTACATTTTTTAAGAGGTGTACGGGTATGCAACCGTGCAAAGGCTGCGCTGGCCCAAACCCATGTGTTCGACGCAGAAGTATAAATCAGCCTTAACAGAGCAGGGTCACGTGACTCCACACACAGTTGGGGAAAGTAATTGAAATAATTGACCTGGAAAAAATGTGATCGATCATAGGTTCTGAATGTCGATTTCGATTAATCGCCCAGCCCTATTTAAAATAGAAATATTTATGATGGAAGCAAATTACTGTTCACCTCAAATATTGTTGTTTTGAATTATAAATAAATATGTCTGTTGTGTTCTTATGTAAATCCTTAACGTGACTCAATATGAATGTTACAATAATAGCTTTTTGCATTTTTGGCATATTAGGCATATAAATGAGAGTCAATGTGTAAAAATTTTAAATATTATTTGCATGTAGTGCATAATGATTTCTACCAAACTAGAATAAGACCTAAACTTTCCCTCAACATACGATTTCTTTATACTTAATTCTTATTAATCTCTCCTAAAGTTAAAGACATGGTCATGGCCTTGGCATATCCAATACACTTGTTTTGATATTTAGATTAGATTCAAATTTATTGTCATTAAACATGTACAAGTACAAGGCAACGAAATGCAGTTTAGGTCTAACCAGGAGTGCAATAGCAGTAAGTGCAGGATATAGGTATAAGTTATAAAGTGCAATTATAGAAAAACTATGGGTGACATTTACAGATGGATGTACTATGAACATTATATACAGGTTGTATTAGCTATGAACAGAGATTAAAAATAGATGAATATATGTACAGGTTGCTATTAATAATCAGAAATATGCAGATATATATATGAACAATAACAAATGTATATGTGCAGAGGGTATGTACAATTCAAAATGACTTGGTGCAATGTAGTGCAATGAATGCAGTTTTTAAATGTGCAAATTATGGGGAGTACAAGTTATGAGGAGAGTGTGGGGTTGTAAAGCTATTATTTTTTATTTAACCATTATCTTTTAAGACACTAGGAAACTGAGTAGGTGGGTGCACTTTAAGCACATCAAAGTTTTGATTGTGGCATTCCAAAGTCATACAAATAATCATACTGTAAACGTGTGTACCTGCTGTAGACCTGCAGCTCCTGCTGGGTTCTGTGCACTATTGTGAGGCTGATTCTGTATAACACTGACGCCGTTCTGATCTGTGCTGGTTTTTTTCTGTTGCAACTGCTTGCTCATTTGGATCCACTTCCAATGTCCGTCGCTCGCCCTCTCTGACCTTCGTTGTCAGTCTTCACGAAACTGGAGTTATTGTTAGCCGTTACTGTGAAAAACCCCAGAATGCAGCGGTGTGCCTAAAAACCAGACAGAAGGAGAGAAAGAAGTTAGAAAAAGTACTTTGCACACATAAGCATCATTCTTTATCACACTTTTGCATAATTTAATACCGCACAATTCCCACCTGAACAGATGTTCGGCGCGAAAACGCATTATTTCAGCAAAATGCTGCAACACCTAAAACTCTGGTGAAGTGCTTGTGCTCATCCGTTAGCATTATGTTGTTGTAATCCGACCGTGCTGCCATGTCAATGTGCATATGTGGCACATTTTCTTTCTCTCTCCTACGAGCGCAAGCTCAAGTGTTGCCCGCGGTTGCATCATCGCTCGCGCTCCCACCCGCTCCTTTGTACACGGGAGTAGGGAAACTCCGTAGTCATGCAGAACTATGGCCAGCTAAAGTTAACATTTTAAACAAACATTAAGACAGTGAAGCTACTGTAAGGCAGCTTTAAGTTTTAAGGTGGTCATTTTAAAGCCGGCCAGTGTGTTGTATGCCGTTTTTAATCGTGGCACTATGGTTACATCATACACGGAACTATGGGAATGAAGGGGAATACCGCTGACTTACGCTAACAACAGCATGAATACATGCAAAATGGCAGCACATTTACTAAATGCTTTATAACGCATTGCGTTAAACAGCACCCATAACGTAGACACGAGTGTTAACGTTACTTGAAGTCTACGGGCGTCTAAAGCCAGCAAGATCTAACGTTACTGCAGGTTAGCAGGTTGGCTAATTAGCTGGCACATTCCTAACCATGACGTCAGGGCTCTAACAATGAGCTGAAAGCTCAAACAGGCTGCTTTTTGACCAAAGTTACGCGATTGAACATCAACGAGACACATTCGATCACGATGGTGTTTAATCTTGGCTTATAAAACTGCGCTGGCCTCAGATCCGGGAGTTGAAGCTGTTTTGCAATCGGGTGAGCGGCACGGATACTCTCATCGTGTAATTGATAAAAAATAAATTCGACTGTCTGTATAGCACAAGATAACCCCATACAACTTACCTCAAAAACGTTCGTGCCTTATAAGTCCTCCGCTCGGGTAAATAAAGAATAATGTCCTCTTTGTTCACGGAAGAAGTAAGCACAGGTTGAGGTGTTATTGTTTGGTAAAGCGGCGCTTGGGAGTATTGCGAAATCTTGTGACCATGTAGGGAAATCTGCTCTTGCAGCCAATCAAATCAGAGGGTTGGAAAGATGACGAAATGCACTCTTCGATTGACATGTCCGGGAACCAATCAGACTGCATTTCTCGGTTTGATGCATTTTATCGGTTTTATGCATTACAACTTGAGATCTGTCAAGAATACTAAACAATGTAAACTATAGCTTCACTTTTTTCAATAAAAATGAAAACAAAATATTTACTGATTATTATTGAATTATGAGTTGTGTTACATGCGTAAAAGCAAATTAATAGATTATAATGAATTATAAGAAACTATTGTAATAAAAAGGAGAGCTGGGCTAAATTACTACCCATAAAAATGTTTAGCCTTTAGTAAAATTGTGCTTGGTTAACCATGTTTTATTGCCAATTGATTACGACAGTACTAACATTAAACTATGGTAAGAGTAGCCAAATCTCTGTTCATTTGTGGTAGTTTAACTGTGTCTTTTTGTAGTAAATCCGCATGTAGGGGTTAGTAGGAATGATTATAATATTCCAGCTTGTTACATAGCATTTTCATTTTATATCTAGAAAACCTAAAAATAGCCTACTCATAGAAGCGTGTGTCTGTCTCGCGAAGCAATTTAAATTCTTGATTAATATTTTAGTAATATTTATTACATTTTAAAGTAATATTTATCTCATTTCTTTTCCCCTATTTATTTATTTTGTATTCTGTTAAAACATGGACATTTAGCATTAGAAAATACATTTCTTTAGTGAATGGCATGCAATACTAATACGAACATGTCCAGTTCTGCTAAAGTAATACAATTGTTTAAAATAGAAATAAAGGTGTAACTTATCTATTGCTGGCGGCATGTCTTTTGGCCTCTTGTCTTATTCTTTAGGTGCCAGGCACGCGCTGTAACAATAGAGGGAGCTCCCATACTGCGCACGCACTGATTAATGCCCAATCCTCACGCTCCAACTTCAGCACAATTGTCAAGTTCCTCTGCACTCCAGCTTTTCTCGCACTATGGAGAGACATGTGCTGCTCTGTTGGTTTAGGCAAATGCGGCGTATTCATTGTTGTGCGCAAATATTCTCCCTATCGTTTATGGACTGTACAATTATGTTGAAGCGACCAGCAAATAAAACCTATTTAAAAAAATCTTCAAGGGGATGACAAATCACACTTTTGTATGTTTCTTTGTGTGTGAATAAATGATGTTATGTATTTAACAGAAAATGTCATGGTAAGCTATTGTGCATTATTTTATCCCTCAAAATAATCATTACAGTTTATAGAAAGATGTTTCTACGTTAATTTGTGTTTCATTCCGAAGGTGCTGAGCGACAGTTCTCCGTAAACGTTTGCCGTTGTATTTGCTCCAACACAATCTCATCCTTCAGTCCACGCTTACCTCTTCTCTCCTAACGAAAATCATTTCCCTAGTGAAAATATCTTGCAAATTCAATTTGAATTACTCACACACCCCAAAAGGTCGCCACATGCACCTATTTGAGCATCAAACTGTTAATAAACAGTTAATCTACAATATGAAAAAACAGAGACGCATTGTTTTAATAACTATTTTAATTAGCATGAAACGATAACATATTATTTATTTTTTTCATCTGGTAATAATGACATTTATGAAGGTCTAGGTCTATAATAGTGAGTGCGCTGCGCTCTCATGCACAAATCACTCATGAAAGCATTAGGACCCGCCCTCCAAACTCCAAAGACTATATAAGTGCACTCAGAAAAGTACTTGACAGACGTGAAGCTCACATACTGAGGTTGCAAGTGTCATCTTAAAGGAGATCCCGTGTGTCGTTTCAGCCTTACACTCGCATCCACTTTACCGCCAAGTGCACAGTCACGACAGGTTGCTTACTCACCTGTCCAGAGAACTTGCAGCCAGCGCGGCTTTCTCCGGTACTGCGACCAAGCTGGATTCCCGGAGCTCTTCACCATGTCTGGCGGGTTTTAGATACTCCATGGAGCAAGCAAACCTCTACGAGGTCGCCCCACGGCCACTGATGACCAGCCTTGTTCAGAATCAGCAGAACCCCTACATCTACAAAGACACCGCCGGAGACCTGAGCGAGATCTGCGAGAACGAGAACTCCATCGACATCAGCGCCTATATTGATCCGTCTGCCTTCAACGACGAGTTCCTGGCTGACTTATTCCACAACAGCTCCAAGCAAGAGAAGCTCAAACTGGCGAGCGGAGACTACGACTACCACCACGGTGCCAATGGCGCACCGGGGCCCCCGCAGATGTATGGCTGCCTTAACGGCTACATGGATTCTTCCAAACTGGAACCCATCTACGACAGCCAAACAAGAATGAGACCTGTGGCCATCAAACAAGAGCCTCGGGAGGAAGATGAGCTTGGCGACTCAATGCCACCCACCTACCACCACTCTCAACACCACGCGCCGCATCTGTCCTACCTTCAGCACCAGATCGCGCACTGCGCGCAAACCACCATGCATCTCCAGCCGGGCCATCCCACACCTCCCCCGACGCCCGTACCTAGTCCGCACCACCAACACAGCCACCTACCGGGGGGCTCCATGAAGATTGGCGATCGAGGGAAATCCAAAAAGAACGTCGACAAGAACAGCACCGAGTACAGGCTGAGGAGGGAGCGCAACAACATAGCCGTGCGCAAGAGTCGGGACAAGGCGAAAATGCGCAATGTGGAGACGCAACAAAAAGTGATCGAGTTGTCGGCGGATAACGATAGACTGCGCAAGAGGGTGGAACACCTCACGCGAGAACTGGAGACGTTACGGGGCATCTTCAGGCAGCTCCCCGACGGCTCGTTTGTCAAAGCCATGGGCAACTGCGCTTAACGGAGCGAGCTTGACTTTTGAAGTAACTTTTGCGTGATTTTTTTTCGTCTGCTGGATAAACGCTGACACATTCTGAAAGTGTTTCTATAGGAGCCAGGCAGCTGCGGTATACATGTGCCTTTTGTACAAAAACAAAGAAAGAAACGATAAGCTCATCTATTTACACATTTGGACTAAACATGTTGGTGTAGTCCTGTCAGGAATGTGTGTTAGCTACGCTAAGCATATCAGTGCAGCTAATGGGCATGATTTTACCCTGTCAGTCTACTTTTCATGCTTTTCAAGTTACCAACTTTCATAACAAACCTGAACTGCCCTTTTGGCAAACAGAAACGTTTTTGCCATAGCAGGCTTTCTACCATACCTGTTGCAGCATAACACCCACTGTATGATATTGTTGAATTTATATATCTAGCAAGTGTGGGTGGGGTTGTTCCATGGACGGTAATAGACAAAATGCCAAAGCATAGGACTGGAACTTATTGGTTTTTACTGTGGTAGGCAAGTTGTCATTCATAACTCAGACTGTGTGCACTATGTCGTCCGATCGCGACTCTATGAAGCGCATTACATTGTGAACATTTTGCCATGATTCGGGTACTGATCTGTAAAATGCCTGTCAGTATACAGCTTTTAGAGTAAACGCTTTGTATTTATGCAATATGATTGATAAAAATGTGAAAGGGTGCATATTTCTATGCAATGTTTGTTGCTGTCAGAATAATTTCGGTGGACTGTCACCGTGTGCTTTCTCACTGGTTTTGCAGTGAAGTCCTGTCTTGCTCTGTAAGCGTGTGCATTTCATGCGAACTGTTTATTTCTTTCTCTCTTTTTTGTACAACACTCGAGCAGAGATGGTTTCAGTGCCTTTTGATCATCACTGACTGAATCTTTGGACAGACATACACAGCAAGAAAAAGGAAGCACTTTTTTTACAAACTGCGTATGGCAAATGTTATACAAACGTTTATTATGTTTGTTTAAATGAACATTATACATAAATATAAATATATATATATGCCAAAAAGTATGAATTAAACATTGTCTTATGTCTCATTCGTTGCCTTGTCATTTCGACTATCCTTTGTAACTTTATCTCTGTGTATGTGTACATGTGTTGCTATATATTGTCTAATTAATACTTTGTTTCTCAGTATATAATTCTTGCGACTTTATGAAGCATTAGCCCTGGTGTGCAGAAACACACTCCATGCTTCTTGTAATTCTCTCGACACCGATAGGTGGCGCTCAAAAGTCATTTGAGTTCAACTGCATATATATATATATATATATATATATATATATATATATATATATATATATATATATATATATATATATATATATATATATATATATATATATATATATATATATATATATATATATATATATATATATATATATATATATATATATATTGCTGTTTGAGTATAAGCTACCACTGGAAACTAGAACCAGCTGGATTAAGACTAGTAAAAATAAACATGTTTACAGGTTAAATGATAACTTTCACATTATTTTTCTTTTACATGAATGCAAGAAGGCATTTGCAGAAGCATTCATTCAGCTCCAGGGTTTTCAAGCTTCACAGTAAACATTCACTCGTCGGTCATTCACAGTGCTAACTATTTACAATGAGTTATAGCACTTTCAGTAGAGTTCAAATGAACACATTGTCAGTATAATATCAGACTTTGAAGATCTTGAGAACATAACTCTCATCAATTTCTCTTCCCTAAGCTCTCAATTGATCAAATTATCCTTAAACGAGACAGTGTTGAGTGCTGCTGATATGTTAATTTCTCTTTGAGTACACAAGGAGAAGGAGAGAGAGAGAGAGAGAGAGAGATAGTTCCTCTGACTTGTGGAGACGTGTTTTGCTCCATTGTTGTCATTTGACATGTTTTTACATTATCAGCTGTGGAATGATTGAATCAATAAATCAACCCCCTTTCCAATCCTCTGTTGCAGATAGAATGATGGCACACAAGGAATCTGCCCCAGCCAGGTTCAAGCATAGTTTTTTTTGGCCAACACTTTCAGTCTCACTCGTTCTCGTCTGCCAGCTCAGTTCTGTGGCCAGCTCTTTTTCCTCATTGAGCTTCACCTGTGAATGATGTGCTTTTTCTTGCGCTGCTTCTGTCATAAGTCAGAGAGACGTCCTGCACATTTCCAGCTTGCAGTGGTAGCCAACGACAAATCAACACTCTTTAAATCTTCCTAATAATTTTCATTATGAATTAGATGAAAATGTAATGGGGAAATTCCTCAAAATGTGCTAACATTTCAAAACAGTTTATGACAAAATATGACCATACAAATTTAACAGGACAAAAATGAATTACTAAATTACTTTTAGTTATAATTTTAGTGAAAAGGTCTGAATAAAAGTGAGGTTATTGGATATTTTGCCACTAAACTTACAGTTTTATGAAAAAACACACAAAAAATACCTGATTTGGTAATTTCGCAAAGTTAAATGCATAGTTCAACCTAAAATAAAAAAATAAAATGCTGCAAATTTACTCATCCTCACGACATCCAAGATGTAGGCAATGCCTTTTCTCAGTAGAACATATTATTTTGCTGAACTGTGATCCTTGATGAGACACTTTGAAAATCAATAAAATAAATACAGTCAAAACATCATCTCCTGGCATTGAATGTTTGCATTTAGTTTGTTGAGGCTGTGGATTAAGGGTAATAATATTGTAAATAATAAAAAATTTTTAAGACACCAAATGCATAATGAGAAATCACAGGTAATAAATTTGTTTTGCATGTTTCTTTCTGTGGGATAATGCATTCCACACTTCCATAAACCCTAATCATCAGTTTATTCACTTCAAAACTATTCATAGGGCATATTCATCTACACGTATACGACATATCATAGGTTATCCTCACATCCTTATTGTAAGTTCTGTGAATCACAGTGTCCAGATACCTTTTTACATATGATGAGTGTCTGGAGGTGCAAAAGTTTTGGGATTCTGTGCTGGACATTTTATTTAAAGTTAAAAAAATTATTGAATGATAACGTTCAATTTCCCTTAAAGGCAAAGGTCCATATATTTTGGTTCGCTGCTTCAAATGCTACAGAGAAAATGTTGGTACAGAGGTGGAAACCCCCTCATGATCTCTCTGTTAAGCACTGGTTGCATTCAGTATTGGAAATACTGTACCTAGAATTGTCATCAGCATGGATCAACCATGCTAAACGGGACATTTTGACTTTATGGAAAATCTAAATGTGTGACATCAAAGAAATTTTAGACACTTAACACTCGTATGATAATACGAATGTCACATTTATTGTAATTTATTTACCTGCTTGGTCTAAACTACAGTTATTCTGTGTTTCCTGATGTGCATATAACGAGGGTGGTGGGATATATACAGGGTAATAGCTGTTAAAAGTTTTTTGTCTATCTGATTGTAAAAATTGTATATTTTTATTTTTGGAAAAAAAAAAAAACTGAATTACAAATAAAAGTGTTTCTCTCTCAAAGTACCAGTAGCCATTCACTCACATTTTCTGCATTTTACAGAGAACCACAGTTTGAATTTGGTTAAAAATCTTTTTTAATGATCTATTAAACAGAGGGGCAACGCAGTGGCGCAGTAGATAGTGCTGCCGCCTCACAGCAAGAAGGTCGCTGGTTTGAGCCTCGGCTGGGTCAGTTGGCATTTCTGTGTGCAGTTTGCATGTTCTCCCTGCGTTCGCGTGGGTTTCCTCCGGGTGCTCCGGTTTCCCCCACAGTCCAAAGACACGTGTTACAGGTTGATTAGGTAGGCGAAATTGTCTGTAGTGTATGTGAATAAGTGTGTATGTGTTTCCCAGTGATGGGTTGCAGCTGGAAGGGCATCCGCTGCATAAAACAAATGCTGGATGATTCATTCCGCTGTGGCGACCCCAGATTAATAAAGGGACTAAGCCGAAAAGAAAATGAATGAATGAATGGATCTATTAAAGAAGAAAAGCCACCTACATATTGGAAGGCCTGAATGAGAGGGTGGGGGGTTATGTATAGTAACTACATTACTATAATAGTTTAGAAATTGATCTTAATCTTTGAGAAAACAGAATCCACACCATAGCTTCTGTGTAATTATAGTAAAAAACAGCAGAATTTCATTTTCCTTCCTTTCCTTTTTAAAAATAGTGGTTTCGTTTTTACTCTAACCAGCTCCATCAAAACATATATTGTACATTTAATCTCCAAAATCCTGTTAGTGCATAAAAAAAGCTGTGGTACTACTGAAGCAAGATCAGTTCAGGATATGTGTGGGAATAATGTTAGAGCAAGTTGATGGCCTCTCTCTTCCCTGAATGGAATACATTAAAGCAATGGAATACGCTGAAACCTGGATGCTTCCTTTGCCATCTTATTTCCTGTAGCTGTGAGAATTCTCAAACGGTTTCCTTTTGTTTTCTCTCTGTCCAACATTTGACAAGTTTGAGAAAAGCCAAACCTAACTTGAACTGATGTGAGCATAATGTGTAGTTTTGTGCAGCTGCGTTTCATGTTCGCTTTTTTTTCACCGTGTATTGCAGATTCCTTTGCTGGGGTGTGTTGTTATTAGCTCTGGTCAAAGACCTTGAGAATGTTTGAGAATATATAAAGAAAATTACAAGAGCAAAAAATAAAAATGATTGGTGAGTTTTATTTTATTAATCAAGGAAAATGGATGCACGTACACTGTAAAACCCAACTGTCAACGTTATCAAATGAAATGAGTGTAGTTAACTCAGAATTTACTGAAAGTTAATTCTACTCATTTGAAAAGAGTTGTGAACTCAGTGAAGGTAATGAGTTAATTAAATACCTCATTACTTTAACTCAAATGGAGAAAGTTCACAGTACTCCTATAGATTTGTTTTTTTAACTCTAATGGTTTGTAGCAATTGGTTTCCTCAAATGGTTTGAGTTGACTTAACTTACTGGGTTTTACAGTACTCAGTTGGTTTGAGTTGTCTTCATTAATGGGCTTCTACTGTGCTCAAATTGCTTTATTTACTCAAATGGATTAAGTTCACAGTACTCACCAGGATTAGTTTTTGAACTTAAATGGTTTGTTGCAATTGGTTTCCTCAAATGGTTTGAGTTACCTTAACTTTCTGGGTTTTATATTGTAGGAAACAAAATCTGTAAGAATTCAACACTGTTGCTCTAACTGCAGCCAACATGATGTCTAACCATTCAGCATTCACTTTTCTCATGTGGATAAATCCTAACATTGAAGCCAATTTGCCAAAAGCTTAGTATTCAGCCAACCAGTGTGCTCATTTGGTATCTTATTTGCTAAGGAAGTAAGTAAAATCAAACGATACGATAAATCCAATGCAAATGAATATGTGTGTGTAAGTAGGCATGGACGTCCCTGTGTTTAAACTATGTTATTTGATATACCCTCATTCTTATTTGTCGTCTGACAAAAGTTTAACCAGACCTTTGAGTGAAACTTCAAAAGCCAGAAACTCTCCACACTCCAGATTGTCTCCTTCAAGTGAGATATGCATATTCTTTCTCAGATTTGAGTTTGAGTTTCTGGTATACAAATCCCTTCAGTATCAACATGATTTAAAACTCCCCATCCAGTGCTTTCACCAGCTGCCAGCAGGCTCAAAAATTTCACTTTGGACCCAATAATAAATATACCCCACAAAACCCCAAGTCCAGTGCAACAGAAGGAAGTATATCACTGTTTGTTTGCTTAGGGATGGTCGTTAGAAGCCTGGAACCTGGATTTGACAGTTGCCAAGACAACCAAGAAGAAGTTAAACCGCACCGAAAAAAATTACACAGGATCTAACCACTCCCACCACTCTCCGTCTTACTCTCTGTGAAGTAAATGCTTTAGCTCTTTGCAGGGAGAAAAAGATGAAGATTGTCAAGATGAAGATTGATTGCAGAAAAACAGGGATCGATGCATTCTTAAGTTAATTGAGTAACATTTTTCAGCAAGCTCTCATTTGCTGTTTTGCTTTCCGTCTCATTTATGCTTGGCTTGTTTTCTTGCCCTGTTCAGGAGCTCTACCAACTCTTGTTTTTAGTCTTCATATAAACCCGAGGCTAGAACCAGCGACCTTCTTGCATGTGAGGTGACAGCGCTACCCACTGCACTATTAAATTATATGCTGTCAACTAAACCTTGTAATACAGCACATTGGATGACACAATGATAGTGGAGTTTGGACCAAAAAGTAAAAAAAGCTGATCTGTTCTGCATGGCAGAAATTGGTCTGGGCTTTCCAATGATCTGCTCTGCGCCATTGGGGAGAACTTATATGTCACATTGAGTGTTTGTCTTCCAATAAGACGCATAACTAAATAAAACAGGCAGTTTGAGGACAAGGAAAGATTACTCTAAGAGGTAATTTGGCATGCAGATGGCCAGGGGCCTCATTGGACTAAGAACCAGTCCTAGCTGCAGTGATCTCCATCATGAATAATTATATTTATCCTGCTAGTCATTATTCTATCATTGCATTCATTTCTGCTTAAATGTCTATGCAGGTCACATGATCGGAAATTGCTGTCAAAACACGTTTAAGTGTAAAACAAACCCAGTTTAGTGTTTATTTTCGATGATATGTTTTTATAAATAATATTTAACATTTCGTCAGCCTCAACCCACGAATGCTCTAGAATGAATCCAAGAATCAACTTAATAATGGTTTGGATTTAAACTAAATACTGAATTGGCCAGGTCAATGACTAGGTTCTTTAAGTGGACTGGGAAATTTTGTTGCCTGAGGTATTTTTTTGCAATCAGTTTACATGTTAAAAACCCTTATATTTTATATGAGATATTTTCAACTGTTTAAAGGAGAGTTTAGTGAGCAGGTTAATTTTTTTCAGTATACTGAACGTCATTGCATTAATTAATACTCATTTATATATCAGTGTTAACCTTATAAATGCAAATAAAGTTTAAAGTATTAATAAAAGTTTCTTATTTTAAAAAAATCCTTTTAGTGCTTGACACACAGTCTGAAATAAAGTAGATTTCAGTTGTTCCATAACACATGCTTTATTCTTGACTCTTTTTTTTTTGAGAATCATTAAAACAAATTATTGTAAAATAATAAAAAGTAGCAAATATCCGGCTCGGCTCTGCTGGACAGCCTCTCTGAGAGAGGAGCTAGACAATTTCAGCTGCATTGCATTACCGCTGCATATTATTTAAATCAAGAGCTCATTACCACAGCATTCTCTTTGTGCCTCTCTCAGCACCCCTGCCTTTACCTGCCACAGCGATCCAGTCTCCCTCTGTTTCTCTTTTATTTCCTTTCATATCGCAAAATGAAAATAGGTTGTTTATTTTCCACCTGTGCACTTGGCCTATTATATTTTGGCAGCCACTGCCCTCTCTTCTTTATTCATATGGTGTCTCATCTGCGTCAGACCATCACACACCCCCTAAGCACACAGACTTGTTAGAACAGTGTTATTTTCACTGCTAAATATGTAGCTTATAGTCTGTCTAAAGCGCTGGCCTCAACAGCAGCTGAAATTGAGGCATCTTTAGATCAAGATTCAGATTTCACTGGTCTCCATTGCTGGTAAAGTGATTATCAAAAGGTGGGAAATTTCACCTTCTTTTCTATTGAAGTACTTCAGTTGGACTTCAAATTGCAGGCAGAGACATTAAAAAATGCCAGTAACCCTTTTAAGTTCACCAACGTTGCATTCTGATTGTGCAAAATTGCAGCAAAAAGAGTAATAGTCATATTCTGTATCAATGCTGAATTTTTTGTGGAAACCATAATCCAGCTTTTCCACTTAGATTCTTTGGTGAATAAAAAGAAAGAGCAAAAGATCAGTATAACATTTCTTTATAAAATCATAATGATCTCCAAACTTTTGAACTGTATTACAGCTGATGTTTGTGCAGGCCCATTTCCTCAATTTTAACATTTTGTTTACTATTACCGTCACCAAAGGCTGATTTAAATATGATCTTTGGTCAAGTTTTTTATTATAGTGTTCAATACAAAACAGGTCAAATCAGCTTTTCATTTGTTTCACTTTTTTATTGAATATAATTTTAGTAACAAATAAAATTGAAGAATTATATCAGTATATCATCATAATACATAAATAAACCAGCATTCCATTTAGACCAGGTGTTTGGTAATGGATTAAATTAAATATGTTTATAATTAGGGCTGCACAATATATCGATTTAGCATCAATATCAAAATGTGATCAGTTGCAATAATCACATCGCAGTCTATGCTTGTCATATGCAGCATATGTTGAGTCTCGATTATAATTTATCATTTGCATGTGTTTCTGATTTTAAAAGCATTAAGGAATAAGAAATTGTACAATTTGTAATTTTAATAACAACTAATTTTGTTGCATTATTTAAACAACAAAGATTTCAGACCATTATTTTACACGTGATTGAAGCTGTTAGAGAGGAGATACTGTTAGACTCCCCAGAGTCATTTCAATCAACATTCATTCATTCATTCACTTTCCTTTGGCTTAGACCCTTATTTATCTATTCCAAATATTCTGGCATATGTTTTACTCAGAGGATGCCCTTCCAGCCGCAACCCAGTACTGGGAAACACCCATACACACTCTCATTTACACACTCATTCACTATGCCCAATTTAGTTCATCCAAATCACTTAAAGCGCATGTCTTTGCACTGTTTGGGAAATCGGAGCACCTGGAGATTACCCACGCGAGCGAGAACATGCAAACTCCACACAGAAATGCCAACTGGCCCAGCTGGGACTTGAACCAGAGACCTTCTTGCTGTGAGGCAACAGTGCTAACTACTGAGCCACCGTGGCACCTCCAATCAATATAAAATAATTAATTCTTTCCAAATAGACATATTCAAGTCGTCTGGTGGAATTGTGTTTATATCGCAATTATATATCGCAGAAAAACTAAATAATTCAATGTCAGATCTTTCCAATATCATGCAGCCCTAGTTGTAATAATCTTTGCTCACATCAAAGAACCAAATTGCCAGTGTTACCATGCATATACCTGACAGACAAGTGTGATCGTGCGGAGTGATTTGTGTTTTGTTCTGTAACTATGCTTTTTGTTCCTTTCATGGTAAAGTGATTTGTGCAGGCGCAATAGCTTGTGGTTTTCAGTGGACGCATTCTCTTGGCTGTGACATGTACCATGGCTGTGTGGGACTGCTTTCATGTGCTGCCCTGTTGTTCGGGTCTGCGGCCTGATTAAACGATACGCACTAGAGCTCTTGTGCTGCTGCTGCTGGTGTGTTTTTTCACTGCCTTGGTTAATACTTTGAAACATTTTATCTGATATTTTATATAAGTTAACACAACATTTGACTTTTTCTCCCAGCACAATCATGTGCATGTTTTGAGTGGTAATTATTTCAGCTGTGATGTAGGTTTTGTCTGGTGAGTTTAAAAGACCATACAAAATGGTATAACCATAGTATAAACATCAGCGTTAATTGTTTGAACCCTACTGAACGCACTGCTTGTGTGTTTGTTGTCTGGGAAAAAAATAAAAAGATGAAAGCCCATTGAAGTCACATACTTGTCTGGATATGAGGGTAGTTTCCAATGGCTGATTGCTTTCTCTGATAGTTAAAGTTTTCATCTATAGTGGCGTTTCTGATGCCAAAATGCTGCTACAGTGAGTTTTCTGAGTCTCTGCTGCCAGTTCTTCAGCCTTCGATGTGTATGACTGACAAAGGCATTTGAGATTTTCAGGACAGCTTATTATTACTGAACTCAAAGTGTTGTCAAGTGTTGGACGGACATGTGAAATGAATCACTGTTCCTCCCAGGATTTGCGTATTTGAGTGGTTCCACAGTGTTACTCGTACATGAATTATAGGTCTTTTCACAGCCTGTACAGTTGCACTAAATTGACATGTGGTTTGGATTCCCTCTCTTTCTCTCTCTCGCCTCGCTCTGTCTGTGTGTTATCTGTGTGTTTTTATGCGAGCGTACCTGGGGGGTCTGTAAGATTGAGGATGATGGCTGAGGAGTTCCACATGTCTTTTCGAAGTGAAATGATCTGATGAGATTTTTGCGGTCATTGTGGATTCTGCTGTTTTGGACTGAAAACAGAGCTGCCCCTCAGGGAAACCCGTTATAATCAGATACAAATTAGAATTTCATCTGAATGAGGTCAATCGAGTGACTTCAGTTCACTTGCAAAAGAGATTTAGTAGCTTAATGTGACTTTTAGAGATTTACTAGCTTAAAGTGGCAGCTATCTTTACCCCCCCCAATTTGGTTCTGGAGAAGGATCTGTCTTCAGTGCGTTCACAGAATTGGGCCCTGATTTGGTTAATTTTCAGGTCAATGACATAAGAGTGCTTTCAAAAGGAAAGCCTTTTAAAAATCTAGTTAAAAACACATGTTGGTTTCATATGGTTTTGGAATAATTTTCAAGAAAAGCTTCAGTTTAAATTGTTCTTAATGAAGTCAAGTCAAGTAAAACGTCAAGTAAAGCATGATGTTATATTTTCCTGGTAAACATGTTGTTGTGTTGGTGCACGTACACAACTGAATCATAACACACAACTTTAAAAATGTTTTTAAATATGGAATTTAAAGTAAGAGGTGTTATACTATTGTCTAAAGCAGGGGTGGCCTAACTTTTTCGTATGAAGGGCCAAAAACCAAATATCATCGAGAGCTGTGGGCTGAAGATAAATATACCAAACTATTTTACATTACAGTTGCCATGGGTAATTTCCTAATTTATTTAATAATATTTGTAAGTAAATAGAAAACATTACTTTGAATCATATTAACTAATACAGTATAACTTTTTAAAATGATAACTTATTGCAATTGAAACATAAACAATCACATTTAGAACACAGTGAATCTGCCTTTGCCTTGATTCCCTCACCAAAGTCTCAGCATTGTCCTCTATCCGTCGAGTGACAGTATGTACATTTTAAAGTAAATTACAGCATTTAAATTGAAACATTCAATTTCAGTTAGCTTTTTTGTAGCTTAACAATAAAGCAAACAAATTAAAGGTATTAAATTTGAAATTACAACCCTAAACTATTCCTATCATTCTCCCTCTCTTCTCAGATGGGATGACAGGCCAAATCAAAGGTTTTCATGGGCCAACTTTGGTTTGCAGGCCTTAGTTTGGGAATCTCTAGTCTAAAAGATTGGGGTTGCTACTGTAGGATTTCTAAATAAATTTCTAATGTTCACCTTTGCTGCATTTTTTTGAAAATTTTAAAAACTGGCTGTTTCTCAATTCCAAGAAAACAGAGAATGGACTTGCATTTTCATGGAGACCAGTCAGTTACCTCAGAAGAACTGCGAGAACAGAGAATGGGTCCTGTGAGAAATCAGATGCTGCGTTCTTCCTAATTGTCACATGACCTTCACGCATTTTTTATGGTAAAATTGTTTAAACAGTAGTTTTCATACGTACATTTTTTTCATTATATATAACATGCCGAAAGCCTTGCTTTGAACAATATAAATAAAGCAGATTTTATGTACAGCTTTTTTTTGTGTACAGCTGTTGCTAGGTGGCGGCCATGAAAGCAAAGTGCCAAAATGGAGACGTCCGCATATCACAGTCGTTCTGCTTTTACTGAATCTTTTGGTTTTGTTACCAAAACCAAAATACAGAGAGCCACTTGTGTCTATCTGCCCCCAAAAAACATTAAAAACGTTCAGAGCATCACACGATGTCTGCAGAAGTTGTTTTTGATGGAGACAAGCAGACATTATCGCTGTTTGCACTGGGTCAGTACCGCTTGTCACCAAGGTATCGTTAGGTCATACACAGACACACACATGAATGAACGTTATGAAAACTAAAGTTTGTTGTACTGTTGGCAGTTCACTTCTGTTGTTTGGTACAATTGCATTCATATCAGAAGTGAACCGTATCAGAGTTCGCACGAACCGTACCCCAGACCACCTCTTTCAGGCAGACTCTGGTACGGTTCACGGGTGTGCACCCGAGTACTTAACTAGCTTAACGTACCATACTTTGACGTCAAACGAACAGGTGCGGACCAAAAGTGCTAGTGTGAAAACACCCTAAGACCTCTAGAGCGAGTTCTGGATTGATCCTCGATATCTGGAACATATCCAGGTTCTTTTACGCGTCCTCTGTTTTCGTGGTCTTGAGTTTTGGAACTGAACTATGTCGGTTGATAATGGCACAACGCTTAAGAACGCATATTGAGAAGCAGCCCCTATTTAGGAGCTTAATTGCAGAAACTGGTTGGAAATAAACGATTGCACTCAAAGAAGTGTGTTCAAGAGTAATAGGACAAAAAGAACATATTGCCATTTTGACCTTTTCTTTGTTTTCAAATAAACATTTATGACCATCAGTGGACACAAAGTACTTTAGGTAATTTCCAGAGTCTTTGGTCTCACTCTCCCAGGGAACCGTTTCACATTAGCATGCTTTCCTGAGATATCGGTTCACTATAAAATTATACAGCCAGATCAGACATGAAACCTCCTTTAAAGAGAAGCATTTATTGCACCTCCAGGGACTTCTGAGAAGCACTTGTTGTATTTCAGAGCCGGCCTTTGGTCTGAAGCCATACCTCAAACAAGACTGTTTATGTACATGGTAAAGCTTAGATGTGAGTTTAGGAGAATTTAGACAGTGGCTTGTGAACTCGTCACTGAAAGATAAGTTGACAATTTTGACATGAACTACACACAATTCCACGTATGGCGCCATCATTGTCGTTTTCAACTGTTGCCTGAATCCAGAAGCTTTGCCGGGTAGAGCTCGAATTTCGACTTATTTCAAGAGAGCATTTCAAAGCCATGTAGCTCTTTAAACCTCAGATTGTTTTTGAGCCTGGCAGGCACAGAGCATTTCTTTCTCTGTGGGTAAACCTCCTCACTTTCAGAAATCAAACTGTAGCGTAGTCCACCACCCGTCCCGTACACCCATAGGGTCGCCTCTTCGGGACGCAGAGGTGTCAGAGCCCTTTCACACATAATCGTTTTTAACGAACCCAGCCAGCTTCGCTCCTGACCACATTCCCCGCTTGCACGTAGCTTTGTACACTTAGCCTGTGGGATTTGAGGGGTTTTGGACTATGGACTGATAATCTGAACAGGATCCTGGCTGAAGCACGTGGGTTGTGGATGTTTGGAGAGGTTCGTTCCCTGTGCTCTGTCCACAGCAGGGGGGCAGCGGGACGCCTGCTCATGCTTCACTCAGCATGGAAGAAGGGAAAGGGGGAGAGAGAGAGGGAAGCCATGCTCAATTTGAACAGGGGAATGCCGAATGCTGTTAAGGACTGAATCCCAGAGCTCTTA
Organism: Danio aesculapii; assembly: GCF_903798145.1. Classification (NCBI taxonomy): domain Eukaryota; kingdom Metazoa; phylum Chordata; class Actinopteri; order Cypriniformes; family Danionidae; genus Danio; species Danio aesculapii. The sequence continues at coordinate 36,828,527 of NC_079441.1, read as the reverse complement.
CATGGTTCACTTTCATTTATGAGCACAGGCAGAGCGAGGCGGTCAGGGATTTTCTGCTCTTGCTCTGCTATCTGCAGTTTGGAGTCGTGGGCACTTTGTTATACTTACTTAACCGTGGATGTTTTCAGTTCACCTCTGTAACCTCTGGGTCTTCATAGTGTGATAATACGCTCAATGATTCTTTTCTTTTTTTGTTGTTGTTTTTGTTAATCAAAAACACCCACACTAGCACCCACCCACACACTAAATGTTGTCTGGCGCAAAAAATAAAGGAACTAACAAGAAGAGATCTTCAAGATAAATCATTTGAGCAGTCTTGCTTTGAAAAGAGTGTACATGCATGTGAGTGGAACATACCAGATGTTAAAATACTTTTTGATACAATCAAATTGCTAGAGCCACCCAGGTGGGCTGTATGATTAAGACATCTAGCATGCCTTTTTGTTGAGCATTTAGCAGAGGGGGGGGGGGGGGGGGGTAAATATGTTGCAGTCAATATGGAAAGACTAATTAGAAGGTATGTAAAATGAACCAAATAAATATCAGCCTAATAACACTTATGTTTATAGAAATATTTCATTTAATTTTCTTTTCGGTTCAGCCCCTTTATTAATCAGGGGCTGCCACAGCGGAATGAACCGCCAACTTATTCAGGTTTTACGCAACGTATGCCGTTCCAGCTACAACCCAACACTAGGAAACACCCATACACTTATGCGTTCACACACATATACTATGGCCAATTTAGCTTATTTAATTCACCTGTACCGCATGTCTTTGGACTGTGGGGAAAACCGGAGCACCCGGAGGAAACCCACGCGAACACAGGGAGAACAAGCAAACTCCACACAGAAATGCCAACTGACCCCGTGACTCGAACTAGCGACTTTCTTGCTGTGAGGCGATTGTGCCCCAACCTAACACCTTTTATAGAAATATATCAATATGTATTTTAAATTTAAATCTTTATTTTGTTTTTATTATTAATAATAAAAACAATGATAGTTAAATAATAGCATTTTATTGAATTGTTTTAATATTTTATACACAGTAAATCATATTTCAATAAAAAATATACTTTGCTTAATAATTTTATATATGTGTATTTTTATGAAATTATTTAACTTATTTTACATTATTTTACTTGCAATTTAAATTATTATTAAAAATAATACTACAATTTATTTATAATGCTCTTTTCTAAAACCCAAAGTGCTACAACAACAGAGGACTCAACATAGAAAAATAATTCAAATTTAAACACATTAGAGTGATCAAGAATCTAAAAATGCGAACTTAAAAAGATGAGTTATTATTTCTATAATACATTATTTCTAAAGATATTTGAACAAATTCAGACTTTTATTTATTTAAGCTCACTCTGGCCGACTTGATGATTACTTCATGGTAAAGGTGATGAACTGTTGACTGGCCCTTTCTTTGTCTTTCTTATCAGTTTGAACCATGGTAAACTGCCAATAACAGACAAAGGATCTGAGGATTTCTCTTACTGGTTTATTGGCTTGTTTGGTTCCTGTCCAGTTTACAGTGTTTTTGTAAAACACACATGAAAAGATGGTTACAAAACTTGCAAAAGCAGACTTGACTTGCAAAACTTTAATGACCAAAAATCAGTTTATTAAAATAAAGAACAAAGTAAAAGGAAATAAAAATATAATATTACAAAATAAACCAATGAAAAACATTCATATATTACTGATATGTCACTAGCTATGATTCCATTTACCTATTTTCTATCCAATAATGGGATATTGCATTAAAATGGACATTCCAAGATGAGCATAAATTCTGAAAATGTGTATTAAACTGTATATAAATTTTGTATAGATAATAATAAAAAACAATAATACCAAGTCCAAATAATTTATTAACCAACAGATTTAAATCTCTACAACATCTCATGATTTTAGTAGTTTTGAAATGCCATTTGGTTTAAGTCAATCTGAAATACATGTCCATTATCATAATGATTTGGTAGTTATCTCTTAGAACTGTCTCATACACATCGCTCGAATTAAATAAATTCACTGTCCATTGAGATAAAGATTGCAATGAAGCTTAAAAGTACTAACATAATATAATTTATATTAAGGCAAAAACTAATTTTAAAGCTTTAAAATGTTTAATAACAGAATGAACAGTAAGATAATAAAAACCCCTCAAATCAAAATAAATATTTGAGCTTTATACATTGAATAAATTGCTTCACGTGGCCTTAACTAATGTGTAAATCGTTTCCCAAAAGAGAAAAAATCTTTCTATATCACAAAACGTAGTCACTTGTACAGTAGACAGTGTATGCATCTCCTCGACAATAAAAGCAATAACCTTTTTTTAATTTAGTCAAATTAATTGTTTTACCTGGAGAACATCAATCATTTGTTGTTTAGCTGGAAGTATTCGATGCTGTGTTTCTTGCAGTTGACAAGAGTTTTACTTACACATAATCTACACTTAACAACGATACACTTCTTTTCTCCGATGAGTTTAAAATAACAAAAATTCATTGCAAAAATGTAAGTCTTCGGTCTGCCGTTGTTTCTGTTTCTGACTGTAGTGATGATGGACGATTCGCAAAATAATTGTTTTTTTTAACTGGATCTTCTACTGTAAGTGAACCAGTCGAATCAGTTTACCAAATTGAACGGCTAGAAACGGTTGAAAAGTAATATTATCACCTAACATGCTTTACTTATAACACATTACCCCCAACACAGCATACATGTACAGCTGAAGTCAGAATTATTAGCCCCCCTTTTCTTTTTGTAAATATTTCTTAAATGATGTCGAACAGAGTAAGGAAATTTTCACAGTATCTCTGATAGTATTTTTTCTTCTGGACAAAGTCTTATTTGTTTTATTTCGGCTAGAATAAAAGCAGTTATTATTCATTCATTCATTCATTCATTTTCTTTTCAGCTTAGTCTCTTTATTTATCCAGGATCGCCACAGCGGAATGAACCGCCAGCTTATCCAGCATATGTTTTAAGCAGCGGATGCCCTTCCAGCTGCAACCCATCTCTGGGAAACATCCATACACACTCATTCACACTCATACACTACGGACAATTTAGCCTTCCCAATTCACCTGTTCCGCATATCTTTGGACTGTGGGGGAAACCGGAGCACCCGGAGAAAACCCACGCGAACACAGGGAGAACATGCAAACTCCACACAGAAATGCCAACTAACCCAGCAGAGGCTCAAACAAGCGACCTTCTTGCTGTGAGGCGACAGCACTACCTACAGCACCACCGCGTTGCCCCAGATAGTCTACAGAACAAACCATCGTTTTACAATAACTTGCCTAATTACCCTAACCTTCCCAGTTAACCTAATTAACCTAGTTAAGCCTTTAAATGTCACTTTAAGCTGTATAGAAGTGCATTAAAAATATCTAGTAAAACATTATTTACTGTCATCATGGCAAAGATAAAATAAATCAGTTATTAGAGATGAGTTATTAAAACTATTATGTTTAGAAATGTGTTGAAAAAAAAATTCTCTCCGTTACACAGAAATTGTTGAAAAAATAAACAGGCATACTAACAATTCAGGAGGGCTAATAATTCTGACTTCAACTGTACATGCCAAATTTGTCAAAACTTTGAAAATCTAATACACATTAAAAAAAATAGAGTATTTAAAAGTCTGAGCTATTTCTTTCTTTCAGCTTTTCACATATGTATAAATAGCATGGGAATGTGCTATATATGCTCTGTCCTGGAGCACAGCCAGACAACCTGAGGCTAAACTTGCTGCAGGCCTTTTACATTAATACATGCACAAACTCTTTCTTTTCTGCTGGCTGGAAACACTCATTGCATTGAGCTCAGATGAAGAAGAGCGCTGGGCTAAGATCTGATATGAGCAGAGCTTTTGATGAACACTAAACACAGTTCTTCATGCTAATCTCCTCCATTGTCAAAAGTCTGCTCTGTCCCTCTGCTGTGCAGATAAACTAATTAAGCACTTCCTGTGTGTGTGTCCGAGCGTAAAGAGTTAAAGCGTTCAAGCGCTGGAGAGCTCCTCTTAATAAATTTGTGTGTTTGTTCTCTCTGCTTACTTTGATTGATGGTATTGTTTTAAGCCAGGGAGGTTTTGGACTGCTCCACAATTGTTTCAGCTCTTTTTTCCCCCTTTTCCGTCTCTAAAGGAAAGAGTGAGAGGGAATAAGAGAGGGGGGTGTAAGAGAGGAATTAAAAATGTAGCATTCATCTTGTTTATTCGTTTCGTTTTAAAGCTGTTGAAATCTGGTATGTGGATTTTTCCTGCTCAGAGAGTTTTTGCGGGTGCTGGTGTTTCACAGTTTGCCTTTGGCATGGGGCTGGTGTGTGTTTGTGCTGTGGAGCGTGCCAGTGTGTGCGAAAGCAAGAAACTGATAAAGATAGAAGGAGAACGAGAGGTGAAGGAATTATGAATTATCCTGTCCAAGCATACACTAACCACAACCGCACAGCCGTGTACAATCTGCATTCTGCTTTTCCCTGCAGTCTGGCGTATGTGTAAGTGCATGTCAGACCCCCAGGACGACAGAGAGGGGAATAGCATCTCTGCTCTCTCACCACCGTGGCTCAGAACCGGGTATGGAATTTACAGTGTTCTAACAAAAGCCATTCCAACACTTTTTCATGCCCCTTTTTTTAGTTTACGACTATTATTCTTACAAGATGTTTTAGGTTCTGGTCATCCTTGCTGACACAAACCACAGTACTTCTGATTATTCTTTTCTTTCCTTTTCTCGTTTCTTTTTCGATGCTTGGAATGTTTTGGGAAAACAGAATGCGACGCAGCTCCGATGGTGGTCCGCTTCAGTTCGGCTCGTCTAGGGTGTTAGCCACCAGGATCATACTGAAAATAACCCTCTGTGGGGCTAGGTGTGTTATTTTAGGGAATGTCCATTTTATATGATGGATATATGGAATTATGACTTGTTTTTCTCTTTCTGTAGTTCTCACTTTCTAATGACCTCATGCAATCGCTCTTTTATGACATTGGGGATTCGGCTCTACTTTGCTTTATGCTCTCAACGTGCTGCATTTACATTTATTCAGACATTTTTATCTATAGCAGATGCCTTTTTTCTGATGCAGCTCAAAAAATGGGAGAATTATAAAAAGAACAGTTTGTTTATATAGTTGTACTTTGGCTGAGATCCATAGAGGTACAGAGTTGTGTTGGCCTCTTAAATATATATTTCCAATGATTGATAGCTATTATGGGATGCACAGTATTTTTAAATATTTCTTATGTTTGTGCTGTAAATGTTGACGTGTAAATGCATGCACAAAATCCTTCACACAGTAAAATGATTGAAATGCTTAAAGTGAACATAAATTGCTGAAACATGAAAATTTGCATTATTGACAGCTTATGGGAGGTAACTGAGCATCTACAATGGTTTGTGTACCTGTAATCCTGCAGAGTAGTTATAAATTCTTATTATATCATTTTAACCTGTTTTTATTTTGTGTTTTTTACTGTTTGTGACTATTTTAAGCCATTAAACTTTGGAAAGGTTTTCGGTCTAGTAATCCAGTAGGCAAATACATTCAAAACAATCACTCTGAAACCACACTGATATAAAGAAAATCAGACTGATTACATCAGAGAAGGCAGAGAGAACTGACATTAGTGGCCAGTTTTCAGTAAATTATTCATTTCAGTGTCTGTGATTGTTTCTGAAGAACACAAACCCTCAAATTGAATGTGAAAACATTCCACCACTATTTGGCCTGAGGACACACAGAAACTATGTTCCTCAGCTGAATAAAGCCAACCAGCTATAAAGTTTTGACTGAGGATTATAATCAAGGAAAATTTGATTGTAGCATGTACAATTATGTAGTTTCCACACATATTTGGGATAATATTCTTATTTGTAATGTGTATGTTTCTGTTTTGAATCAATTAAATTTCAAATAAATCCATGCACTGCATGTCTCAGCTTACATATGCAATTCTGCAGCCAGATACTATTGCTGTCTCCTCATAACAAGAAGGTTGCTGGTTATGGCATTTCTGTGTGGAGTTTGCATGTTGGAGTTTAAATTTTGCGTGGGTTTCCTTTGGGTGTTCCAGATTTCCCCACAGTCCAAAAACATGCGATATAGGTGAATTGGATAGACAAAATTGGCCATAGTGTTTGACTGTGTGTGAATGAGAGAGAATATGGATGTTTCCCAGCACTGGAGGTTTACAAGTTAGCATACTATCAGTTCTGGATTGTGGCTGGAAAACATATGTGAGTGTAATTCATTCTGGTGTGGTGACCCCTAAGTCGAAGGAAAGTGAGTGAGTGATAACTAACTTTATAAAATGAAAATAAGCCAAATACTGTATAACAGATACTATCAGGGGTGCCACTAAGATGGAAGCTAGACAAATTCTAAGGGCACACACCGTTTTAGGGACCCATCAGAAACATCCTCCCACTGCTCTTCATTTACGTCTGCGACAAACCTAAGTGCACCACCCCACCCCCTCGGTCTTCACTTTTGTCTGGCACACATCACTACTACCAACCCCTCCTCCCCCCAAGCTTTCACTTTGGGCCCCGACAAAAACATTTTGTCAACGACATTCATGGCATTTTGTCATAGTGCCCGTATCGGCCAGCAGTGCCCATAGCTACTACTAATCAGACCCCTTAGTTTTTCACATTTCTGCGATCGCTGAATCCAACACAAAATCAACAAAAAGTCTACAATTTTTAAGATCTTGCAAAATTCTTTATTTAAATGCAAAATAATCACAAAAATGTCAATAATCTCATAAATCATCCAGTTCCAAACCATAGAATCAAATTAGATTTATTTCAGTTTGCAATTATTTGTTTTACATGACTTCTAGACATTGCATTCGCAGCGCATGAGATTTATTTGAGTGTAAAATGTATTTGAGTAAAAAATGACGTCTAACCTGCATCCTCACAACCATTACATTACATGAAAGTGGGGGAGAATGTTTTGCAGCAGACACGGATGATGTGCGAGAGATTTACATGTGAAGTCAATGCAAAGAACGGATTAGGCATCCTGCGACACAAATTGGGTGTTTTATGCATTTGACGCACGTCTGACTGCAAAATAAAGTGTGAGCAAACTTCTATCAAACGGAGCAGTGGAATAGACAGAAAAGCAAGCAGCTTACAATCGAGATTGGTTCAAGGATGATGGTCGCTGGACGTGACTGAATTGAAGGACATTATTTGTGCTTTACTTGTATGGCTGATATCATGATCTGTGTGAAAACGATAAATGTTTTCATTTAACTTTCTGCTGTTAACGTTTTTTATATTTATAAATATATTTTTTAATCGCAAAATTGTCAGCAAATTTCTGGGAATTACCACCACAACATTTTTTATCGCAAAAAAATCACAAAATAAATCGTGAAAACCTAGGGGGTCAGACTAATGTTTGAAGGAAAGCACATTTATCTCGAGCTGTGAGCAAAACTGACTTGAACTACCTGTGCATTGAGTGATTTTATTGCGCACCTTCCAGCCAATCAGAATTTCAACGACCATGGAATAATTAAAATAAAAACAACATTTAATGTCCAACAAGAAATATTTTTGCAAAATGTATTTGTAAGAACAATCACACTCCATTCTGTTGTGTTCTGTCTGTTTAAAAATAAAGTAGATCTGCAACATTGATCGATTATTGCATCCCAAGAACAATGTTTGATACTGTTAGACTTAACTCATCACTTATTGAACAGAGATCCTCCTGTTCTATCTTACTGCTGGAAAGCAACACCCTTTACCAAGTGTCAGTTTCTACCAAGCTGATGTTGTTGTGTTTTTAGCAGGAAAAATAGTTTTGTAGCTGGAAAAGCTGGTGTACTATTACAGTCAATGATTACACTCTTTTCAAAAAGGTCAATCCTGAGGTGTTTGAGCGTCTCGCTGTCTTCACATGTTATACTGAGTGGCTTTCACATAAAGTGAGCCACAAGAGAAACCTCATGCATCTCATATACAAAGTGGTTTCACACTGGTCACCGCAGTCTATACAGACAGTCCGTAGCCTATTTCATTTCTTTAAAGCAATATGAGGGACAGTGTGTGTGTGTGTGTGTGTTCCTCTCTTCGTCTCTACAGAAAAAGAGCTGATCAGCATCATTTCCCACCTCTCCAGTGTTGTAAACTCATCCTCTGGTTGAGCGTAACGCATGTTTACATACCCCACTGTTTTTATGTTTGTCTAATCAAACAAAAGGAAGTGGAGAGAGAGAAACAGCAACATTCCCTGTCCATGCTGTTTACTTAATCTCTGAAGAACTGTTCATAAAATGACACATGAAATATTTCAAAGCCTGACTTGAGACAAATAACTCCAGCCTGACCACAGAATGCCTAGCTGCTTTGTGTATTTTTCTGTGTTATTTTTTTGTCTTTTTTTATTTGTGATGTGTGTGTGCCTGTGGCGGGCTGTTCAGCTGTTTTGGGTTCAGTCACTTTGTACCCTTCTGAAGGGAATAAATATTAAAGAGAGCAACAAAACAAAAAGAAAAAATACAGCAGTTGACATACCACAGATGTGGACATACTATCAACACGTAGACTTTAGGTTGTGACCAACTCAGTGTTGCCAGGTTGAAAGGTCATCGTGTGTTTCGAACTGACTTCACTTTGATTTTTAAGTATTTTTCATTTTATACTCCAGTTATGTTTTAAATTGATCAAAAGTGACAGCAAAGATACTTTTCCATATTGTTTTGTTAATATTTCATTTCAAATAATTGAAAAGTTCTGTGAGAGTATCACAAAAAAGTAAGCCCAACAACTGTTGCAAAGTAAATAATAATAAGGAATCATAATACTCTTGGAAGAATCCTGTTTATAGAATAGTGGCTGCTCAAAATTCAGATGCATGCGGCATTGCTGAAATACATGAAGGGATATATTTGGGCCATTCTACCAGAAACGTACATTATCTGTCTTTAAAATAAAAACATAAATACAGTGAATAAAAAGTATTTCATCTCCAAAAATTTCTAAAATGGACTAATGGTTGATTTCTGTGAGTTGTTCTGTAAAGAAATATGTCCTTCATTTGGTTCTCAGATTTTTGTTCTTTATTGAAACACTTTACAAATGTACAAACCTTGTCATTGTCATTGTCCCCAGCCCAATTGAACATACAGCTTTATTCATTTTTGTTATGCCAAAAACTGTGATTTAGAAAAAAATAGCAAGTTTAAGTTGTTATCGTTCACATCAATTGATTAAAAACATGAAATTAAAAACAATTCTACAAATAAATACTATTTTACAATTGTCCCCATGTTTCTGTCAGTCCTGTCACATTTGCATTAAATCTAACATAAAATGCGTGCAATACAGCTTTAAGGCTATGACTCAGAGGAAGTGAGATCATTTGATGGAGGAGAAGCTGACAATGATCAATGATGCGTTCTATCATTGAATTGGATGATTTTATGCTGGTTTTTATGTGATTGTTTTTTGAGTAGGACAAGCTTTTTGAAGCCCTGGCACATTTTTATCATTGAAAATGTAAGTTTCTGGTAGAATGTTTTGGGGGTTTTAATAGAGTTTTTAAATTTGTCATCAAATGATTTTTGTAAACATGACTGACAAGTCATTATTTTTCGGTATGTAATCTATAGTTTTACTAAGTGACAAGAAATTCTCATAGGAAACTGAATTAACTGATTTGCACAGGTAGATCTGGAAGTTCAGTACAGGTAAATGGGAAATGCATTTTCATACACTTTTCTACACAGCCCTTAATTTATTGAAGATGGTGAAATATATTACACTGATTACATTGTATTTTTTTAACATTCAAACTGATATTTTGAGCCAATGAGACGCATCAAAATCATATTCTGAGCTATTTTTTATCTCATTCAGAATGCTTCTTGATATCATTAACAAAGCTTGTTCTCTAAATGTGTGTGTGTGTGTGTGTGTGTGCGCATGTGTGTGTGAGAGAGAGTGTGTATTTCTTGCTCTGAGGAATTTCTTAATGCTATATTTTACACACAAACAAATCAGTTCCATCTCTCCTGCATTAAAGCTGTTGCTATGTTTAGCTCGAAACTGGGCTTTAGCAAACAAACTCCACGGGTGACTAGCATCTCCAAATAAAGAGAGATGACAGGAAGAGGTGTATGGAGTAACAGTATCATATGTTTGGATCATTTAGCTGGATTTATCTAACATTTATTTACTTACCCTAATCACAATTTCTAGCTCTCAACAAATCTTGTTTGAGAGTGTATTTAGTTAGTTTAGTTAGAATTTAGGATAACAGTTAGGAAAAACCTTTATCCTTCCTGTTTTAATTCTACTCCAGGTTTGCTTACCTGTTATATAAATACATAGTATAACTTCATAAAAAAGGTCTGCTAATCTGGTTTTATCTCCTTATTCTAGTTGTCTGTCTGAAACTTTGTTTTTATAACACTTCTTGTTATATTTAGTCTCTTCGTGATGAATCTCTATAAGTCACTTTAATTAAAATATATGAAATTTTACATTTTTCAAGAAGATCTTGATGTGTACCCTATTTTTCACCATCTGTGTTTGGCTACTAACTGCTGTCCTTCTCTACTGTTACTCTTCATGGCCTTTTGTATATCTCATTACACGTTTGGTAACATCAGACAAACAAGTCAATCTTCCGGACAAGTTGTGGTTATATTGGTTTGGCTGTTCTGTGCAATCCGTGATTTAAAGGATCTTGAGCCACTCAGCTGTCTGCTCAACTCGTTTCTGAATATTTTTTAAGACATTACATAATTACTCATCTAGTAGAGGCTAAGGAACTGATTCTAGACTAAATCCTGCCAGAGATTTAATTCCCAGCTAAGTCCTAATACCCAGTTAAGAGTCAGAGTATGCAGTAAAACCCATCCTGGCCCAGTTTTGTCCTAAAACACCTAAATGCCAGGTCACGCTGACTGTGTGAATGGGGCAGTATAGAATTGTTAGTAATACATATAATATATGTGATGCTGGAGCAGTATGACTGAGTTAAACCATTTCAGCAGATGTCAACCTACCAATCAGCTCTAGCTTCAGGTTTGGAGGTAATAATGACGAGTGAATGTTTTTGTGTGTGAATGTGTGTATGTTTGTATTTGTAGTCAGATGAGGGAAGAAAAATAGGGGGACACACCTTAACTTTGTGTGCCGACTCATTCCACACTTTGGGACGCACACAAACATGAGCTTAGCTTAGATGATTATTGAGATGTATGCATAAAAACCAACCCACCCACTCACACACACACCCACACCCTATTGCGTTATTGCGTGTGTTTGTGCCTCTCACCTCAAACAGCCTTAGTGCTAATGGTTTTGTTGATTAAACCATTTAGTCTCAATCTGATGTAAGGAGAGCACTCTTTGGAGCATATAGTCTTTGATTAATCCCACGTACACACTCACAGTCATGCACAGCACTGTGGATCACACAGAAACACACATGCACCTTCATTAATGAACATTAGTTTTGGGCTGTGTTTTGCTGTAGTTATCTAAGCGAGATGCTATCGGCCGTCTCTGAATGCCAGTAAACTCACACACTTGGAGTTCACACTGCTCTCTGCAGACCCCGCGTTCTCAAACAACGCCCCCACAACACACTGCTGATCACTCACACACTCACACTCTTGGTCCTCTAGCTTTGATAGCTGCCAGATGTTGAGAATCCAGTCAGTTGCTGTGCTCTGCATATCTGTCCTAGCTGTTTCTCTGGATATAGTGCACACACATCAGTTCTATGCCGTTAGTGTGCTCTATGACACTTGTGCATTGTATATTCTGTTAGTGTGTGTGTGTGTGTGTGTGTGTGTGTGTGTGTGTGTGTGTGTGTGTGTGTGTTCATTCATGACCTATCAAGTAGATAAACAGACAGAATGCAAGACAGATAAACAGATGGAAATCTAGACAGACACATAGACTGATAGTAAGACAGATAAAGTACAGACATACAGGTATTTAGACACAAATATAGACAGTCTGTCAGACAGACAGACAGACATATAGATATTTATATAGACAGACAACTGGACAGCTAAACTGACAGATGGAAAGCTAGATAGACAGATAAATAGATAGATGGATTAGTCAGGCAGACAGAAGTAAATATATTAAGACAGACATACATAATTAATTTAAGATAGACAGACAAACAACTGGACAGTTAGACATGCAGATTGATAGTTAGACAGATACAGTACAGACAGATTGATAATAAAAAAGAATACTGAAAGATAGATAGATAGATAGATAGATAGATAGATAGATAGATAGATAGATAGATAGATAGATAGATAGATAGATAGATAGATAGATAGATAGATAGATAGATAGATAGATAGATAGATAGATAGATGGATGGATGGATGGATGGATGGATGGATGGATGGATGGATATAGATAGATAGATAGACCAGACAGACAGACAGACAGACAGACAGACAGACAGAGAGAAAGACAGACAGATAGATAGATAGATAGATAGATAGATAGATAGATAGATAGATAGATAGATAGATAGATAGATAGACAGACAGACAGACAGACAGACAGACAGACAGACAGACAGACAGACAGACAGACAGACAGACAGACAGACAGATAGATAGATAGATAGATAGATAGATAGATAGATAGATAGATGGATAGATGGATAGATGGATAGATAGATGGATGGATATAGACAGATAGATAGATGGATGGATGGATATAGACAGATAGATGGATGGATGGAAGGATGGATGGATAGATAAAAATGACAGGTTCTCTCAAGGAAGCTTAGATCTCCTTTACATGAGACTCGTGCATTGAGTGTATTGTGAACAGATTTTTGTCATTAACTCAAAGATCCAGCTGGGGAAGTTTGAACATGATTATTTTTCCATATAACCACAAAACTCTGGAGACTAAGATTATATCTTTGAATGTTGATAAATAGATCCAAATTGAATCCTGCCAATGTCATATACTCATAAAGATACACAATCCCTGCTGGTCATCCATAACTGTTCAGCCACACCATCAGCTTACAGCTACATCAGATTTATATGTTTTTAAAGAGATTTAAACTTCATGCTGAAGCACTCTCATATATGCTGAGTAGAGTTATAGCATAAAAACAAAACTGAAAGAAGAAAAGTAAAAAGAAGTGAACTCTCAAAAAAGGATTTAGCTTTTTGTTCAAACTACTTAATTAAAATAAGCTAAAACAACACATTTTTTGAAGTTTTGTTGAGACAACTTAATTGTTTTATGTTCAATCCACTTAAATTTGTTGAGTTAACTTCTTTTTGCTGAATAAATGAATGAATTGTGCAGAACCCTGACATTTGCATTTCAACTTGACATTCTCTCTGTTTCCTCCTATTTTCCTTGTATCCCCATGCTGTTTTGCATTCATACATACTAAGCTAAATACGGAGATGTTTGTACATTGATGTGTTTATCTTCTCCTTCTGGGAATTGAGGACGGAACAACAGAGCCAAGAGAATGTGTCTAATACACCTGTCCTCCACCACACCTCTCTTTAGCAGGAAGTAGAGGAAATGATGTCATTAAGACGTCATGGAGCTAGTGTACAGAATGTTTCTCGCTCTCAACATTCCTGTTAGTCATGAGCTGCCAGTGCTGCTGTGTCAGTGACATGTTACTCCACCCTGAGCTGGTTTTGATCTTCTGATAGTCCTGCTGTTGCTGCATTTTATTGGCCATTCAGGTTTATTTTTAGAACACGATTTCTATTATTAGGTCCCAGCATGTCAAAAAAATAAATAAGGTAAATGTGAATGACATGATGGTTCAGACTCTGACCTTCTCTCCTATTATGTTCTCCTCATGAATTTTCTTCAGTGTTCGTCATCATATCTCAGCCAACAAGAATGACAGAGACACAATGGGTTGTTTCCTTTAAGTATGATCTGATAAATTGATTGTCATTCTGAATCAGTTTTTTTTATGCCACCGGGTTCCAGATAGAATCAGATGTTTGATTAATAAAAGTCCATTTATGCTTAACCTCCTGAGACCCAGTTGATGTTTTTTTTTTTGTGATTTCCTACATCCTTTGGGTAAAAAAAAAACGTGTGCAAGTGCAGTGCTGTAATTGTATAAATGTTTTTTTAAATAGGCATACATTGTGATTATGTGTAAATATATACAAAAGCACTTAAAAGAACTGAAAACATTCCTTTATAAACTTAACATATTTCATTCTTGTTTACCTCATATTATTAAGTAATAATAATGGACAGTACAACAAGTTAGTTAACATTAGTGGGATGGATATATTCTTTATCTTAATTTGTGGTTCATTTCCTGTGCTGTTGATTTGCAGAAGTGTAGTCCTCGATCTTACTATACATATAAAATCTGTTGTGATTGCTTTGTGTGAACACTGCCTTCTCAACCTTGAATCGCACGAAGCTAGTGGATCTGCTGAAAAAGGTGTTGGTTTGTTTACTAATAATCAGTTTGAATGGGAATATGAAGCAACATGGACCGAAGACATCACAAGCCAAACACAGAACAAAATATAACAAGATGTGCCCTTAAAAGGACAGAATGCTCCAACATTTTTGTTTTTTATTGTCATCATAGTTGTGATGTTGCCCATTACAGTATAATAGAGGCATTGAAAATGACTGTCCTTGCAGAGGAGTTTGTATATGTGTGACAGACGGACAAATTCTGCCATTGTTTTCTCTCTTACACATTTTACAAGCTTTTGAAAATATGCAGTCTTTGTAAATGAAATCTCAACTGATTAAAATTCCATTATATGTTAGCACAACATCCATGTTTAGCCCAGTACACAGTATTGTTTTAGATGATCAGGAGTTGTAGCACAAAATATCCTGCTTATAAAGGGCAACCAAATTACAAGTGTGAACATATCCTTATTTTTTCTGTGATAAAACATTAAGTGCAGTTGTCTTGTGTCTCTCCCTACTTCTTTGCCACTTCCTTCTTGTCTTGACAATTTTCTTTGTAGATGTTTATGCTTTCTGTGTCCAACCATTGTTTAAAGGAGGACTCTATGTCTGGCAATACGGCAACAGTCCTTAACCTGTCATTTAGTTACATACATACACACACACAAAACACATGTATGCATGTGTGGACATGAGCATGCTTATATATTCGCGCATTCAGACAACCTGTCTCTGAGACAAAAAAACACAAATTCCTGTAATGCTTAAGCCACAACCTGTCATCATCAGTCCACAAACTGCCTCAGTTACAACACTGTTCTCTTTTTGCCTTTTTAGCTTGTTCTTTCTTTGTGTTTTACGTTGTAAAAACTCTATAGCACTGGATTTAGCTGCAGATATAACAGGACTCAGGCTTATATATAGTGCAGATCTGCATACCCTAATTATTGTTTCATTTGTCAAAGAAACTTTGAGTTCTTTTGGAAATGAGTGTTTTCCTTGGATGCGACTACCGTGTCAAGGTCTGTCAGCTTGTGTAATGATGTATGTGTGTGTATTTTCATGGTGCACTCCTGAGAAGCTTGATTTTGATGTGTGGAGATGCTTGGTACTTGATGATGTTGACTCAGTGTTAGTGATGAAGGACTATAGGCAGCGATGGTGTGAGAGAGACACGCTATAACTGGAAAAAGCGTCAGAGAGAGAGAGAGGAAAAAAAGAATTTGAGGTTTTTTGGTTTTAAGGTTTATGAATATAATCACCCCCGTAGACACAAAGAAGAGCTTTTGGGGTTCTGTGATTTTATGGACCGCTAGAAGAGAAACATTCAGCAGGAAGAAAAACCGCAATGGCTAAATAATAACACAGCACGGGGGACCACTTTCCCCTGAGAGCATCCGCAACACTCTCTCTCCCGCTTTCCTTCTCACTCTCGCTCTCTCTCTCTGTTGCCCATGTGTAATTTACAGTATAAACATTGTGTGTCTGCGCTCATTCTCTGTGGCCCTCTGGTGCCGGTCTGACTAACACAATCTCCCATTCTCCCTCCCTTCCACTCCATTCAGCCCTATTTACAGTGCTCGCTGCCTCCACAACCAGCGCTGACCAATCAGCGGTCACTTTGGTGCCATTTAGATATTATTCTGTCCAATTAGACGTGTGGTAAAGCTAAAGATAGATCCTGTTGAATAGACCTGGTGCCTGTCTTGATGGCCATTTATGCCAAGCCTGCCACGTTAAAAAAACTCAGTGACCTCCCGACGCGACGGAGCCTTCATATGCTCGTGATTTAACTCGCTCATTGTTAAAACCTCTCAATCGAATAATTACTACATTCAGTAGTAGTAGTAGTAAGTTCTTTCATTTGGATTTTTCCGAAAGTTGATCTAAAATAGAGGAGAAAGCCAACATCACAATGAGTTAAGTTATACTTCACCTCCCAAACATTTCAAGCGGTGATAAAATTAAATCCTTTTATTTATTTATTTAACAATTTACATACTTAAACGTTCCAAAATGGTGTTTTTGTAGGTATTTCATAGAATCATTTTTGGTTCCACAAAGATTCTTTCACTGAACAGCTCTTAATTGACCTTAGTCTTCATGTATGAGCGGATGCAGCCATTTGAATCATTTTAGCTCAAGGCCTCTGGTCTCATTCACTTCCATTAATTTTTTAGACGCTCTGCTGCTTGATGTTGCAAGCTGATGTTTTCATTTATTCATTCATTTTCCTTCAACTTAGTCCCTTTATTCATCAGGGGCCGCCACAGTGGAATGAACCACCAACTTATCCAGCATATGTTTTACACAGAGGATGCCCTTCCAGCCGTAAGGCAAAATCTAGCCGATTGGCAAAAGTTTATTTTTGAAGGAAAGTTCCTTGATTCGAGTCCCAGCTGAACACAGAGCCCTTGCTGTGTAGTTTGCATGTTCTCTGTATGCTGGCATACGTTTCCTTTCGTTGTCATAGTTTGGTTTGAAATGCTGGGATAGGCTCCAGAATCCCAGTGATTCTGCATAGCATAGGAAAACAATTTAGGTTTCACTGCTTTTGTTCTGGGAAAAAGACTTGACAGTCTAATAGTGGGGTATTTTGTCACATTGTATGGGGTAAGTGGTTATAAAAGAAAACCTGCTGTTTATTAATTATGTTTCAAGACAAAGTCATTTATTAAGACAGTTATTATTTACAGCTAAATCAAAAAGGTTTAATAAACAATTCATGAAACAGCGAAAACTTAAATGATAAAATTCAGACATAATTAATCATTGTTTTAGCCAACATAAATATTAATGAATAAATTGCAAAAAGCATGAAATCTAAATGGATTAACTTTGTTAATACAAATGGCAAACATTAAAAGGCACAATATGTTATTTTTACCACTAGATTTACACATATTCACAACAAACAAATACATATTTTACATTAGATCATACAAGACTCCTGCAGAAATCATGTTCATGGATGAACTTATTAAATTATTATTTAATTAGTATTATCATGGTAGTATGAAGCAGAATAAGGTTAAAAGCAGTCAAAGCAAAACTAGACTTCTAAAATAAATTCGCTGATGAGAGATGAGCGCAAATGGGCACAAAAGCAGCAGAGCTTATATTGTGCCAGAGTCGATCCCTTTCTGTTCTTCCGCTCATGATCACTTTTTTTATCATACTAAATACATTTTAGGATTTGGTTATAATGCTGCTCTGAGCAGTCTAAAAACATGTACAACATATTAGATTATATTGTAGATTAGATTCAACTTCATTGTCATTACACATGTACAAGTACAAGGCAACGAAATGCAGTTTAGGTCTAACCAGCAGTGCAATAGCAGCAAGTGCAGGATACAGGTATAAGTTATAAAGTGCAGTTATAGAAAAACTATGGTGATATTTACAGATGGATGTACTATGAACATTATATACAGGTTGTATTAGCTATGAACAGATTTACAATAAATGAATATATGTACAGGATGCTTTTAATAGCAGAAGTGTGCAGATAGATAAACATAATTACAAATGTCCATGTGCAGTGGGTATGTACAGTTCAAGTAAATGAATCAGTCCAATGAATATGTGCAAACTTTAAATGTGCAAATGTTAAATAGTGCAGTGATTGTGAGGAGTATAAGTTAGAGGAGTGTGGGGGGTGTATTGGGGGGGCAAAAGATATTAAAACGTCTTTAATGTTTCTGTTTTCTTTAAAACCAAGCCAGAAATCAAGGATGTGTGACGTAATTAGCATGGCAGCACAGTTGATTATTTCTCTGGAACATTCTTTAAAACATTTAGAACAATGTAAGTATATAAGTCAGCAAAATATATAACTGTTCTAGTGGTTTTTGGACACTAATGAAATAATCTTTATATAGACCACAATCCACGCAAGAAGTCTATAGGAAAAACAAATCTTTGGAATCTTTTGTCAGAATGTGAAAATGTGCTTCTTCTCCTTTGGAATGGCCTTCTGTGGTTTTATGGCCTTTTAAATGTCCTTTTTTTCACATTCAGTATTCTGTTTCACTCAGAAATACGTCACCATACTGAAGTCAGTTGCACCTTCATATTCACGCCAACTGTAATGCATCCCATTGTGGTTTTAACAGACATTTTGAGACACTTGCTATTTTTTATTATTATTTTGTACTTTCACTGAAACACATAAAACCCAAAATCCTGCAGGAGTCTGTAACAGTCTTGTGGTGTACATGAGGACAGGATTACTATGGCCTGAATGTGGGGTATGCGTGTTTTATGCCGTTTGTCCACTGCTAGGATTAGATTGTAGGGTTCTAGTACATATTAGATATTTAATATGCCAGTGATTTAGCCTCTGATAGCGCCAATAAATGAATGACGTTTCCTTGTGTAGGTGTGAATGACGTTTGCCAGTGTGTGCTGGAATGCTTGAATAACTAATCTGATTAGAGAAAGGTGGGATGTGAGAGGTGTATGCTGGGAGTTCTAGCCTCTCTTCTAAACTCTACATGAACTTATATTGCTCGCATGTGCACAAACTCCTGCCAAAAAACATCCCGGAGGATGATGGGACACTCAGGTTGAACCAGAGCTGACATCACTAGCACGTTCTGTGTCATAGCGCCACATGATGCATTCCTGTAACCTTATAGCCTTTAATCAAGAAAGCCTGTTATACAAGACCTCTGTATATCCGTTATACGAGAGAGGGCCTGTTTAGCGTGGAGAGAGAGGAAATTGCTTGCAAACGTTTAGAAAAAATGTGGATTATATCACTGTAATTGTTGCTAATTGGAACTGTTGAGCCAAATCTTTTGAGAACATTAACAAATAAAGAAACAAAGAAGCACATGCTTTCTGACCAAAGCCGCAGGGTTCAAGTCCTTAAAGCCACTGCCATTTATTGATGTATATTTGCTCAAGAAAAGATGCAGAGGTGACAAGAGGGTAAGATGCTAACAACACACATAGTTTGTGTAATTACAGGTCTGAAAGCGTGCTCGTATTAAAGCACACCTGTGTTTGTGATGTGCGTGTGTGCACACATTTGTTCTCACAGATCTGAATATGAAAGATGTTTTTGCCTCAGTCCTCAGAGCTTTTCTGTTAGAGATGATTTACAGTTTCTCTCCACAGACCAGCAGATATGAGAGATGATCTCACATGATAACGCCCACAGGTTTATGATTTAGGATCGCACTCATCTGCATGAATATGTAAGCGAGAGGAGGTTGAGTCCTCCGGATGCAGGACACTCAGGTCATTTTATACTACCTAACCTTTTGCACAATGCATGTGTGTATGTGTGTGTGTGCATGTGTGTCTGTCAGACAATATATATTTCAGAGCTAGAGCTAAAGAATGTCTTTATTTGGTTACTGCTGCAGGCACACGTGGCAAGATGCCAGGTATACATAACACTGTTGATGCCATAGAGAGACACAGTATTTTATATACATCTCAGATTTAATTAAAGAAAAAAGCTTACTCTTGTCCCCCTCCACCAAATGTAAAGAGTTATGATATTTCAGTAGTGAGAGCATGTTTCATCAAGCATTGCTATTTCTTTTATGTTATAATTCCATTATATGTATCTTATGCCTTACACACACGACAGTGGCAGGGTTCAACGCTAAGGACTTTAGTTCAGATTTTTCCTTGCCCTGCCAAAATCTTCACTGGTCCCACCAAAAAAAAAAAGAAGTTAATAGCTATTTCTTAGCCACATATTTTAAATAATGTGTCAAAAGCCAAACATATACACTTTTTTATTCGGCATTGCTTTTCTATAAATACAACTGACAATTTAAAAAATTACAACTGTGATGTAACTAAATTTGAAAGAAAAAAAATATATATACATTTTTTTTATAAGCGTAAGTTTAATTTTGACACCCACAGACATTGTCACCAAATATAAATCAAAAAGGTTAGACTTTCTCATACAGAGCCTCATTTCAGTTGTCAAGTTTTGTAAAAATTTATCTATTGAATTAATCAATTTATTAAAAAAACGTTGACTAGAATTCTGCATTATAGCCAAGGCTTAAATTATATAGAGAAGTAACAGATGAAGCGAGACTGCAGTCAGATCATGAAGCGAGGTGTCAATCGAGCTAAGAC
Source organism: Danio aesculapii (assembly GCF_903798145.1). NCBI lineage: Eukaryota > Metazoa > Chordata > Actinopteri > Cypriniformes > Danionidae > Danio > Danio aesculapii. The sequence continues at coordinate 36,807,940 of NC_079441.1, read as the reverse complement.
CACCTCATTCAGGCGATCTTGGGGGGAAAGCTGTATCTTCACACATAGGTTTTAGTCCTTCCTCGTTGTTTTGGTTGTTAAACTTGCTTAAACCAAACTGAACATTTAATGCACATGCCTTGAACCTTTAAAGAGCCCATATTATGGGTTTTTGAAAATACCCTTCCATGTAGTGTGTAACACAGCTCTAAGTGAAGTGAAATATCCAGCTAAGGCTTAAATCTGTAAGTGTAGAGTGTTTAAAACTGTTGATTCATCTATAAAAGAGTCGACTCATAGTGCTTCAAACGAGTCGTCTTGATAACGAGTCATTAGGTATTTCGTGATGACGTGGCTACGAAACACAAGTAGTTGCGCGCGCAAACCCGGGAGATTTAAAACCTGCGGCCCCGCCCACTAACAGAAAAAAAGCCACACACACACACCAACACCGGTCGAATGAAGTCACGCTGTGCGGATGGATATTATTGACAGTCCACCCAAAGATGAAAGCTCAGCATTATAGCCCAGCCTTGAGCAGATCGAGTTCTTCTGGAAACTACATGCTTACAAAGAAGACTTTATCGGTTTATAAAAGGAAGGATCAGTAAAGACTGTCAGAACATGGATCAGTGCATCATGAATCAATTTCTTCCCCCATTTCACAAGTGTAAGTACGTGTGATTAAAATTATTGCCTCGTTTACTCTAGCTTGCAAATTATGTATTTAGTTGTGTTTTGTTACTTGTAACCGCGTGTACTGTATCTGGTTAACTCTTTATTCTCATATCGCGTGTAAAGCCACGTTAAAATCGCGACGCGTGCTGCTTTGTTTACGGATCGTCAACTGTTCCTGTACACATGCAACGGTCAAGTTTCAAAATAGTTCAGCTCAGGTTCAAGGTGAGGTGTCTAATGTATGTCTAAAGGGTAATGTGTGTGTGTGTCTCCTCTAAGGAGGGTAATGTGTGTGTACAGGACCGGAGCAAGCTGAACTGCCGCTCTAGGCAAAGGATCATCACGCCGCCCTCAACCCGATAGTGAAAACGAAAGGGACCTGTTAGTAAAGTGAGGGCCGGGGGTGGTGTTGAAGTTGAAGACCGGGGGGGTATTCGCTGATATAACTGAGGATGCGGGTGGAGAGGGAGGTGTCGCTGACGCCGCCCTCTCTATTCTGCCGCCCTAGGTCGCCTCTATGGACGCGCCGGCCCTGTGTGTGTGTGAAAAGAGCAGGTAGACTGTGACAGGCTAGGCGATATCCTCGCCAGTTCTTGGACTTTTTGCTTGATAAAATAGTTAGTCGTCTGTATTTTCTAGTCCATCGTCTGTATTTACATTCACCCACTGGCAGCCAAAATCCACTATGAAGCGTGTATGCACTTTGACTACTTTTATATTGTTGATTAGCAGCTGGCCATTTCACTCTGTCTCGCCCTGAAGGCGGTCAGTGTCGACCAATCGCAGCAGGCTGTCATCGGTCCAATCAGTGCCGATTAGCTTCGCGCTGAGGAGGGGTTTGGGAACAAATGAATCGCTGAACGATTCATATGGGAGTCGCTGGGATAATTAGGTAAAAATACATGCAGATTATAAGACCATGAAAGTTTTTTTTGACCTTGCATGCATATTAGACTGTTGTTGGAGACCCTTACAACCTAAATATGACCCTATTTCATGTATAATAGGGGCTCTTTAACTCACAAACCATAAACTTTGAAACTGTTATCAAAAGTTAGTGTTTTCAGACCCCCAATACACTGTTGTCATGCACTCAAAAATATATATTTTAGCTTGTTCAAACTACTTATTTAAAATAAGCTCAACACAATTCTTGAGATTTTATTGAGACAGCTTAATTTTTTATGTTCAATCCACATAAATTTGTTAAAAGTGTTGAGTTAACTTAATCGATTTGTGTTGGGACAACATGAATGAATTGTGTGGAGCCCTGCATTTTTTACAGTGTGTAAATAAAAGGCTGAAAAAGGTGAAAGTTTTCAATTGACATTAATGCATTTTGGCAGACACTTTTAAACAAAGCGACTTACATTTTTTTGAAAGTGGGGATGTCAATTTCCACAAATTTTCATGATCAATCATCATTTTAAATGAAGATCAGCTAACCAATTAATCATTAACCTTGATAAGATGTGTCTGTTTCAGTGTCACAGACATGACAGGACACTCAAAACACAAGCATCCCCACCCAAGGATTACATTACATTCAATAAAAGGCTGAGTGTAAAAAGAAGCATGATTGTTTATTCAGTATCATTTAATTATTGAATGTAATGACTAATATACAATAGCACCATCTCAAAATGTGCGCATTCGTGTGAGGTGAAGGATTTAAGATCAAAATTGCACTTCCCATCTGTTACAGTTAAATTAATTCTGAATTATTACTCAATGAGGATGTAAGAGCATTAAGACATAATAGGCATAAACGACTAGCATGATATATATCGTGATATACCAGTACGCCTTATTTGTTTTTCATCTGAAGTGCCTGGCTCCACATTCTGAGCCTCCATGTCTCCGTTCAAAGAGTGTCTGGTAATTTGGATCTATTTATTTGAGTTACATGATGGATGTGTGTGTGTATCTTGTGTAACTCTGTTCCTGTTTCAGATCTCCTATTTTCCGCTGTCTGGGACACTCTGTTGAGAGGCAGACTGTATTTACAAGCAACATGGCAAGGAAGGGTCTTATTATGTCGTCAGAGGTCTTGTGTTTCAGGAGGGCCACTAAAGGGCATGATAATGGTAGCCAAGCAGCTGTCACTAAGATAGAGAACTACAGCATAGGAACTCTTTGCTGCAAGATGGCTGATAGCTAAAAGTTTGATCATTTGATTTGACAACTTCTACTTAGTGGCGAACCACAAATCCTGAGGCCCCCCACAAAGCATGAGACAGGGCCCTGCCCTACAATACTAGCGCCTATCGATGATGGAGATGGACGGACGCTGATGTTATTTCGGGAAATTTAGCTTATGTAAATCTTACTTCATTTATCCCGCTCTGTGCTGAAAGATTTTGCTGAAAGATTTCTGTCATTTATGAAGTATACAGCAAGTCTGGTAGGCTACACAAGTCTACAGCTACAACTATTAAATAAATCGGGAGATTTCATGTTTTAAACAGTGTGAAGCAATTCATTTTTATAATAATCAACACAATATACCAAGAGCAGCGCAAACAAAAAATGATTTGCTTTGATATTGCATCAGTTTGGACAATGTCTGCTGGCATTACAAATAAATGTGAACACCAGTGGATCTTTTTTTTCCTCCTAACATCCTTTATTTTCTGTAGAGTGCCCTTTTTACATCAGCTATTTCTGCATGTCAGGGTTTTTGGGGTGTTAAATAATGTTACAAGTAGCAATCAAATGAATATACCAAATCTTAGTAAATCACGATCATTGATTTAAATAAATGAAGTTTCACAAACTCATTTCGAGAAGAGCATGTGATATGATTCATCGCGGCTGGTCTCTCATCTGTAATCATTAGTAAACCAATCAGATTATTCCAAACTCACTGTAAAAAGTCCATCTAGCCTTACTCCCTTATCTTCTTTTTTTGAGGAATCCCCTCCGACGGCCTCATCTCCCTCTTTACCTCTTTTACCAGGGGGAGCTCTCGAGAACTACCTGATCTCGTACCCCCTTACATGCTCATTGACCAGGTGGTAGAATGAGCTCAGGGTTCTTTTCTGAAACAGCATGCCAAATCTTCTATTATTATCAAGCAGTATCCAAGTGTGAACTCTTGAAACTCTTTTAAAAATCGTAATTGCATGTCTAGTAAATATTAACAGTTTTCAAAGGTGTAAATCTGGCTCTTGCTTGTAACAAGACATGATTAAAGTGATTACTAGAATCTAGAATAATTTTTTTTATGTTGAAGTGTTTGAAGTGTTTTATTGACATTTTATTTAGGGTGAAACAATATATTGGTCATGGAAATTAACAGGTAATGATCTGCCAGTACTCTTCCTGTTGTTTTATGGCATTATTTTTATATCTATATTATTAATTATAGGATATATTCTTGCAGACTCATGAAATGTCAATAAATGTCACTTTGTTCAACTGTAGAGCTGCATTTTTAACATCAAAAGCTGATGGAGCAGAAGTCCCATAAGGCATTTTGAATAATTTAAGGGATACATTTGTGTATAACAGTGTATGATTTCATTAAAGGTATAGTTCACCCAAAACTGAAAAATCTGTCATTATTTGATCCTGCTTCAGTTGTCACAAACTTAACACAAAATAATTTATTATGAAAAAAAAAACTGTAACCATTCACGTCCATAGTATTTGTTTTTCCTATTACGGACGTCACTGATTACAGGTTTCTAACATTTTTCTAAATAACCTTATTTGAGTTCAACAGAAAAAGGAAACTGATAAAGATTTGGAACCACTTGAGTGTGAAATTTACATCTTTGGGTGAACTATCCTTTTAAGAACATTCATGGAAGCCTCCAATTGCATAGTTCTCTAAAATGCTTTTTAAATGATCTTCACTCTAAAAGCTAACACTTTGCTGGATTAGTGTATTATGCCTGTTGGTTTCTGTTGGAGCTTGTTTTTGGGGACTAAACATGCTGAATCTGTGCTTGTCGGGTTGTAAAATGTCTGAAAAGGGACATGCTATAATCTAGTGATTGTCCATGTTTGACTGTCTGTGCATTATGAATAATTTTTTAGAGTGAAAAATGACTCTTACAGCTGTTGACTGGGCTCTTTGGGGAATCATTAAAGTTCTTCTATGTACATCTCTGTGAAAAAAACAACTTTATTTTAATTACGAACGTCCTGCTCTTTTGAGACATTAGAGGTACTTTCTCTGAGACACATTGCTAGAAAATCTTCACAAATCTTGTGTAATCTTACACACTTTACATAAAAAGTCTCAGGAAGCGTGTCTAAGATCATTTGTTACACACAGACACCCTTAAAAGATATCCATCAGATGTATGGATGTGATTTTACTGTAAGCTTGAAGTTGGCTAGTTGACTGATCAGTCTTAATAAATCCCTGTGTAATTAAGCATTTCAGTTCCACCTTGTTCCCGACAGATGTGTTTCTCAGGGGGACATTTATACAAGACACGTTCTTGGAACAAAATGGGGTATTTGCACAGCTAATGGCACTGATAAACTATTTTCAATTTATAAGGTTCCTTTTACAGCATCAATGTTGTTATGTAATTAAAATATAATCAGTTAAGTAGACTTAATCATTTATTTAGTTGATTAAACATAAAATGAGATGAATGGCTGTTTAAATCCAAGCGCCATCAGGAGCAGCGGGCGAGGGCAGAAAGGAAATTGAAAATACTGTGGTAAAATACATTTTAAAGACATGGTGCAGAACAATGGAATTTAATGCAGTGCTTTTTGTCCGGTGTGTGACCCACTTTATATTGTATCTCAGTCAGGCAGTGAAGATCACTGATCTTTAAAGAAATCAGATCTTAAACGCTGTGATTTTGTAATGGCATGACAGTTCACCTGAAACTCTTGAGCTGGCTAACTGAAATTAAAAGTCCATGTACATATACCCCATTAACGTGGATTTTTTAAAAACAGTTTTTAAATAAACACACACATATGCAGTGCTATATTAGTGACAAAGTGGCACCAAAATTACTGGAAACGTGTATCTAGAAGTATATACAAGTATATACGGGATCAGTATAAACTTATAAAGTATATATGTTTAAAGTATAATGTCTTTATTATTTTATAAATGTATTAAGTGTATATGCTTTATAAATGTTTAAAGTATATATATATTTAAAGTATAATATTGCAATCGATTTCATTAAAATATAATTTAAGGTAACCTTTCTACTAATAAATGATTTGGAATGTAATTTATTTCTGTGATGAAAGTATGAAATCGCTGTTTGGAGCTTATGTAGGCCTACAGTTCAACATTCATGTTTAACTGAATAAACAGTTAGTAAACACAAGTACATCTTATTGAACATTATTTATTTTCATCACCAATTATCATAGTAGATCAGTTTCTCAAGCAGTTTGTGATGCAATTTGGAAATAGGAGATGAGCCCCTGGTCTAATGCGCCACCTGGCTCAAGAAACCCATTCTCAAAGATTTATTATTTGGGTAGCGCACATATTCTGAATGCCTTCGACAGAATTCAAATGAGCCATTTTAATCTAAATTAATCTAGATTAATTTCGAAATTAATCTACATGAAAAAAATTAATCTATGTCCACCTATAATATATATATATATATATATATATATATATATATATATATATATATATATATATATATATATATATATATATATATATATATATATATATATATATATATATATATATATATATATATATATATATATACACTCACACACACAGAATGAAATTATGTAAATACACATATAGATACATATATATATATGTATATATGTATATATATATATATATATATATATATATATATATATATATATATATATATATATGTATATATGTATATATGTATGTATATATGTATATATATATATATATATATATATATGTATATATATATATATATATATATATATATATATATATATATACATATACATATATATATATACATATATATATATATATATATATATATATATATATATGTATATATATATATATGTATATATATATATATATATATATATATATATATATATATATGTGTATATATATATATGTGTATATATATATATGTGTATATATATATATATATATATATATATATATATATATGTATATATATATATATATATATATATATATATATATATATATATATATATATATATATATATATATATATATATATATATATATATATATATATATATATATGTATGTATGTATGTATGTGTGTGTGTGTGTATTTACATAATATTATTCTTAGGGCTTAGTTCCTTTAATAATATTATATCATATTATTATTATTAATATTATGTATATTATATATATATTTTTTTTTTATTAAAACATTAAATACATTAATCAATGCACTTGATTAACTTCAAATCAAATTAAATCACTTTTATTGTCACATTATCAGCAGCACGTGTGCTGTGATGAGTGAAAAGCTTAGAGGAGCTCGCAACACGGTGGCCATGCTCTGCACCATCTTGATGACGTATTCCTGCGCTTGAATATCATTATCTGACATACTTTGTCAGATTTTAGAATTTGTCATTGGATCATTGAAATGTTGAAAAATGTCTTTCAAAAGTCTCTCTCTCCCTCTCTCTCTCTCTCTCTCTCTCCCTCTCTCTCTCTCTAAAACATTATTTTATAAAGTAAGATTTTATTTTTATTTTTTTCATATATATTTTTTCCTGGACAACCCCCACCTCAGTGCAGGCCATGTTCAGTGTTTACCTGTCTCTAGGATGTGCTGGCATGCTTTCATGCAGGTGTTTGGGTGAAGGTGAGCCGCAGTCACTGTGTCCATTGTGTGAGTTCAACCCAGCATATAGACACTTTCTTACTGCTCCAGGATCTTTCAAACAACCTTTTAATACCCAATACTGGACCGCCTTCAGAGCAAACACCACTAATGATGAACAAACTCAACATAAGTTCCTATAACCACCCAAACCATTGCCTGCCACTCTGAAGATCACCCTGCTTAGTGCAGACAATGCTTTTCGCATGCAACTATTATTCGTATCACGTTCTTACTCTCTCATGCATGTACTCGCAATGTTTTTGTCTTTTCTTCTGCTCCTTCTCCTTTCCATAAATGCAGCTCCGCTGTGCAGTGCAAAGTTCACAGATAAGGTAGTGTGTGCCTTAAGGGTCATATTGACCTCACCTGCACACAAGGTCATCTTTAGCTGAACTGCTATCAGACTTCTCAACCATTCAGCCCCAACCCATGATTCCTCTTTTTCCTGCGCTGTTCAAGCTGTCCAGTCATTACATAAGTGCATAAAGACGCTATTCAGTCCAAGAACACACTGCTCATTTCTGTGTGCTTCAAACTTAGTTTATATAACAATAGAAGCAGCCCAAAAAAAGGGGGCTTGGAACAACGGGGTCCAAAGTCCAAACATTAATCCCGAGTTGCAAATATCAAAACAGACTTTAAAACCTTTGTTTGCGAGGACAATTCTCCTACGGCCAAGTTGCTTGATCAGTGCTGGCTGAGGCTTATAGTCCTCTGTTCACATAGCGATTATGCTCCAAGTAGACTTTCGCACAGCTCAGGTTGGAGACGCGAGCCAGGCAAGGCCCTCAGCGGAGCCGGAATGAACACAGCTAAATAAAAAGGCCAGAATATGAGACTCTCTCGTGAGGCAGTCCATTTTTCAATGTGATTTCACATGGAGCCTGTTTAGCTTTCAGTGTAACGCTCTACTTTGTCACTGCCATCACAACTAAGATGCTATAATTTTTTTGTATTTTAAAAATAAGGATTATATAAAATCAAAACTTTGGAATAATTCTTATTTTTTGATGATATAGAAAGGCTGCATTTAGTTAATCAAGAATATAGTTAACATTGGGAAATTACAAATGAAAAGCACTATTTTAAATTTTAATATTATTATATGAGATATATGATTTAATGAGAATCATTTAGTGGTCAATTATTATCAAATATAATAATAATAATAGTTATCTCTATTTTTTGCAGCTTAATTTTGTGGAAACAGAAACATTTGATAAGACTTTTTGATCAATTTATACATGTGTTTAGTATGAAAACTATTATCAATCTAACACACATTTATGTTACATAATCACTCGCACAAAAATGTTAAAGTGCATAATTAAATTTGTACCCTGTATAATCTATAACATTTATTGGTTCAGGTGATGTATTCTTTTTATTCATATTAAATTACAATTTTATTTGGAACTTTATATTTACATTACTTTTGACTGTCAATAACATGGATTTAAATTGGATTATTGTTGTAAAATGGGATTATAGTTGTTTTCACAACAGAATGTAATGCATTAAATATTACACAGTGTTTCCTAAACTTAAGTAATAAATATCCCCAAATGTTTAATTAGATTAGTTATTTATTATTTAATAGTTTAGATTTAATGGTTATTAAGTGTTATGGTGAATAAGTTAATATTTTTAGTTAAAGTGTTTGACTGACTTAAAAGGTTTTGAATAAATATGAAAGCAGCAATGACTGCCAAAGTGTTGCATGTTTTAAATATTCAACATATATGCTGTATATGTGTATATCACATGCAACAAAGCAATGTGTTTATTCTTTTAGCTGTAGTTTTCATCATCTTTGCTTATGCACATGAAGGATTTTTCGGTTTTATCTACTGAAGGCAAATCTGTTCAGTATATGTTGTTGGACTGTGTGCATGTGTTAATGACAAAATGAGAACATGCCTATAGAAGTGTGACTTTTTGTGTGTACTTTACAAACTTGTCAGCCTCAGAGAGGACCAAGAGAGCTGTTTTCAATCATTAACACAAGAAGCATAATGCACAGTCTTTAAATCTAACCAAGAAAAATAGAACGTGTTTGTCCTTCTGCTGTCGAGTGGGAGTTTATCTCTAGCAGCCGTAGTCAATGTCCACCCAGCAAGCATGGAAAGAAAGCAGAAAAATTCTGCTGCATGCCAGTACAATAGGACACACATACACGCGTACACACACATGTTGGTATTGGTGGTTTACGAGGACTCTCCTTAGGCGTAATGTATTTACGCCTGTGGACAGATTTTATACAGTTAAAACCTTTTATTACATGGCTTTACCCCTAAATCCAACCCTCAGAGGAAAATGTGGCAAAATCTGAATGTGAAAAGATCCTGTTAAGTATGATTTTAAGTTTTTTGTAATTATGAGGATACAAGGCATGTCCTCGTAAACCATGTTAAAAGAGTACAACTAAGTAATTTCTGTCTTTGTAAATCACCAAAACCAGTACACACACACACTCACATGTATGCACATGCGCACACAACTCATTCATTCATTCATTCATTTTCCTTTTGCTTAGTCTCTATTTCAGAGGTCACCTCAGCAAACTGAACCGCCAACTATTCCAGGATATGTTTTATGCAGCGGATGCATTTCCAGCTGCAACACTGAAAAAACACCCATACACACTCAATCAGCCTCATACACTACGGACAATTTAGTTTATTCAATTCACCTATAGCGCATGTCTTTGGACTGTGGGGGAAACCTAAGCACCCGGAGGAAACCCACACGAACTCGGGGAGAACATGCAAACTCCTCACAGAAATGCCAGCTGACCCAGTCGTGACTTGAACCAGTGACCTTCTTGCTGTAAGGTGACAGCGCTAACCACTGAGCCACTGTGACACTGCACATAACTCAATACTTTAAAATCTGGTGTGTTTCCTAGTTCCCTTGTAGTTTTTTTTATTCTAAAAGAACAAGCACATCACAATTTTTTTTATTTTGGAGATTTCCAATGATATCTATTTACTTTTAAAAAGTAGATACACATGGGCAAATTTATTATTATTTTTTTAAATAGGTTACAAGCTAAATTTTATTTATTTATTTATTTATTTGTTGTTTCAGCAGTTTTCGTTTAGATTTTTATGTTGTTGTTTTTTTGTTTATTTAACTTTCAAATACAGATACCCACAGGCACTATTATTACTATCAAAGAAAGTACTGACAATCTTTTAGTTTTTTTAATTCTTCTGCTTTTGTTTTTTTTTTGTTGTTGTTGTTGTTGTTGTTTTTTTGCTTTCTGTGAAGTTTTGTTTTGTGCTTTTTTATTTGTTTGTTTGTTTGTTTTTGTACCAACGATAAAAAGAGTTGTAGATGTCATGTTGTGTTCATTTTGCATTTAAATTGGTTTGTTACACATTTTATATAAAATGTTTTTATAACAACAAATAAAATTACATACCATTTTAGTCCAAGTACAGTTAACTAAACTCTTATTGAAGATTCTGTCTGTTTAATGTAAATTTCCAGTGCATATACTGTATGCTTTATTTAACTCAAAGGAAACCGAAATTGTCTATAAATCAGATTGAAACTTGTTGAATCAGAGTCTGACATACCACTAAAGCCAGACTTACAGTCTTGCTTCTGTAAAAGGCCACAGAGCTTACACTGAAACTTGTGGACAGATAAAGTGAAAGAGATGTACTGTAAGTGGAGGAGAGGGAAAACATCTGAGGCAGCTGACCATATCACCCTTGCCCCAGCTATTAAAACAAACATATTCAGCCAATCAAATACATTACTCACACAAACCATTTCATTTACTCAAGAATGCATTTAGAATTCTAGCACATTAACAGCATTCCTCCTCCTGCCGATCCTCTTTCCCTTCTTCGTGAATGCACGTCTGGAGTGCTGAGATGAGGCTCTGGTCACCAGCCACTAACCGTCCAGACAGAGACTCTCTGAGTGTGTTAGGAGGAAGTCCAGAGCCTGGGAGATGCTATCACCACCAACCAGCTGAGACCAAAGCGGAAACCAGAGCAGAAACAAAGAGACAGAAAGAGAAAGAATCAGTCGTGGCTTTTGGGGGTGGTTAATGGAATTAAAAGACAGACCATAATTCTTCAAAAGGGCAATCTAGGCTCACAGCCAGTCTGTCATGCGAGTGACATGACATGTGAAGAATTTTCAGTGGTAAACGCGCTCACACACACACACATACACACACTTGCACATAGAAAACTATTTAATGTAGGGATATGCCTGAAGATGAACAACTTATTGGAAAGGCATGAATAATTGCTTGAAAATGACTAACAAATTCTACTGAATACTAGATTTTTAAAAGAGATTACTAGTATTTTGTAGAATGTATTATTTTACTATTCTAGAGCCGCACGCTGACTCGGTGGTTAGCACTGTTGCCTCACAGCAAGGTTGCTGGTTCGAGTCTCGCTGGGTTAGTTGGTATTTCTGTGTGGAGTTTGCATGTTCTGCCCGTGTTCAGGTTGTTTTTCCTCCGAGATACTCTGGTTTCCCACACAGTCCAAAGACATGCAGTATAGGTGAATTGGGTAAACTAAAATGGCCGTAGTGTATGTGTGTGTGAATGTGAGAGTGTATGGTTGTTTCCCAGTACTGGGTTGCAGCTGGAAGGGCATCCACTGCATAAAATATGTGCCATAATAGTTAGTGGTTCTGCTGTGGGACTAAGGTACTAAGCAAAAGGAAAAGGAATGAATAAACCTCTCTAAAATATTAGACTGTGGCAAATTTGCAAAGCCAATAAAATTAGTGTGAACTATGAATGAAAATGTCCATAATGTGATTTTAATATCAAATGAGCTTTCATTGTGCGTGTCTCAGAAATCTGAGAGTAACATTGAAGTGCTCCAGTTATTCTATTTTAAAAGTGAAGTTTGTTTTTAAAGTGTTCTGCAAATCACTTTCTCATAATAATAACTTTCATTCCAAGAACCTGCTCTGATCTGATTGGTCAAATGGCCCAGTGTGCGTTGAAACCAGAGGCCTAATACAATGGCAATTTCAGCTCTATTGATGGCATTGAATTTACCATAATCTCAGCCTCGGACATCACACCAAGCAAATCCCACTGACTTTTTGGCTAAACATCTGATGCATATGACAAACTTTTCTGGAAACATTTTAGCAGACCTCGTCCTCTGATTAGTTTCAAATACAGGATTTCTGGGAGCCGAGTGTGCAGCAATCTTCAGCAGCTCACCTGGAAAAAAGTTTTAATGGATAAAAAAAGCTTCAATGTTTATATTGATGACAGTGCTCATTAATAAACATATAACTTTTTGAGACAATCATGAATCAGTGATTTACTGGCTGCCTGGCTATACTCCTATCTGTTATTGTGAGGATAGGTTTGTGAGGATGAGCATTTTAATTTTGACTTAAACAGCAGATTATATGCAATACTCACAATTAACCTGTGATGTTGACAAACACACAGGTATGCTTATATTCTCTTTTTTTCTAATGGCAGTAAAAACCTTCAAATATTCTGTCATTTTGGTCATAAATATAAGAAAAATGCATTGTTCCAGTAACTTTGTGTTGTGGATACTCACAAATACAACAAAATCTTGTTTTTTTAGAACAAAGAAAACTTTCTCTCAGTCATCTTTCATCTCAGTCTGCCTGATCTTTTAATCATCACCAAAATAATTAATTAATCTCAGAACAAAATATGTGGCCTACTGATCTCCTATGAGCATGGTGGCTCAGAGCAACAAGGTCACTGGTCGCTGCGGATCCACTGCGTAAAACATATGCTGTAATAGTTGGTGGTTCATTCCACTGTAGTGACCTCTGAAATAGAGACTAAATCGAAGGAAAATGAATGAATGATTTCCTTTGTTCATTAATTCATTTATTTTCTTTTTGGCTTAGTCCTTTTATTAATCCGGGGTTGCCACACCATCCAACACATGTTTAACGCAGCGGATCCCTTCCAGCTGCAACCCATCTCTGGGAAACATCCACACACACTCACACACTACGAACAATTTAGCTTAACCAATTCACCTGTACCGCATGTCTTTGGACTGTGGGGGAAACCGGAGCACCCTGAGGAAACCCATGCGAACGCAGGGAGAACATGCAAACTCCACACAGAAATTTTCAAAGACATTCGTGAATAATTGATGCACCGTTTTTGGCAATTGACCCAGCTGAGGCTCGAACCAGCGACCTTCTTGCTGTGAGGCAACAGCACTACCTACTGCGCCACTACGTCACCCCGATTTCCTATGTTTTATATAATATTGAAACGTCATTGTTCCAAATTTTCAAAGACATTCGTGAATATTTGATGCACCATTTTCGGCTGTTAACAGGCTTTTATTCTGAGGACATTTCCCCGCCCTTAAACGTGACGTGGCACAAACCAAAACGTGATTGGTTGGTTAGGCTGTCAGACAAATAACATAGTGGGCTGCCATTTAAAGAGCCCAAAACTCCCAGACCTTCAACAGACCATCTAAGGTCTACACAGCTGTGCAATATGGTTTTACCATGTCAAGTAAAGCCTGAACCCCTTCCATTGGAACTGGATTTGTTTGAGGGTCAAAACAGGGTTGTACACGGACAGCTATTGAAGACTGTAGACTGGCATTATGCAACTTTGTCACATATTAATGTAGGTATATGCTGCATGGAAGGCTGGATTTACTAATGACTTGTTTGTTGTATCATTCTTTTGCCTGATAAGCATTGTATACATTAAAAGCTAATTTTCAGCCCATTTCAGTGCTTGGGTTTGTTCATGTTTTACATAAATTTGGATCTAAACATTCACCATTTTTACAGCTTATGAATAATTTTGAAAACTGTAGGAGTAGAGAGTAAAAATCCCAACGCACTTTTGGTTTAAGTTCTGGCCACATCCGGATGTTTCCAAATAAAGGAGCCGACTTTACTGCACACCCCTAATTCCCAGCAACTATTACTGTTGTCAGACAACACATCAACACAGACAGAGTTGTCAACATGCTCTCCATCCAATCAGATCCTCCTGTGTCGATGACTGCTCATTGAAGTAATATTGCTGATTCATTTGAGTTTCCAGTTAATGTCTGAAACTGGAATCAGTCCCGACACCGAGATCAAGTCTGACTGGCTGCTGTATGGCAGATTTAGAGGATTATGAAGACAAAAGGCTCAGACCTTCTGAAGCTAGTTGGTTACCGCTGTGAGATCACGTCTTGGATGTTTGTGTATTTGGGGACAAATAGGATATGGGTGGGAGTGTTTGTGGCTGTTTGAATGTTCACGTGTGTGAGGCTGATCACTCCATCGGTTAGCACTCGTGTGTGTATATGTGTGTCTGTGTTTATGTGCGTGCATGTGTGAGATTATGGGTTAGGTTTTTGGTTGGCAGTGTGGTGCCATGTCTTATTCTTCCTGATTTATGATGGTTGAGAAGGAAAACTCTTATAATCCTCCATCCTTCATAATACCACAAACACACAGCAAACACAAACACATGTTAAAGAGCATCTCTCTTACACTCGTTCCCTCTCGCATTCTGGGTTTTCCATAGTATTTTCTCAGTGACAGTGGTGTTGCTGGTGCCCGTGTGAGTGTGATTAATAGTTTGGTTGGTTCTCCTCAACTAACCCTGTGTTGGCTGGCTCATCTCAGGGTGTGTGGGTCTCATGCCACTCCTCTTAAACACTCCTCCCCCTCAAATCCCTCACATTCCTGCTTGCACACACACAAACACTGTGATCGACTATGATGTTCAGCCCTCGCACCATGGCACCCGACCACTAAAACATGCCACAATCTGCAATGCGGACATATTTTTGAGGTTATCTCCAACTGTGACAAAGGTGATCTCAATTGTTTGTAGTTTCTTTAATTTATGCTAAATGACGGCTATTCAAACTTTTTATAACGTCCTCTTCCTTGTTTACAGGAAATTGGAAATTTCAATTACAGGAAACATATTAGCTATTATCAAAAGATGTGGACACTTTGCCAAGGACATTGTATGTTAATTTAGGTGAGTGTTGATGATGATGTCACTCTACGTGATGATTTGTCATAATGGAACATGCCATTGAAAAGCCTCTAGGTTTTATAAAGAAGTGTGAAACAATTAAATTAACAAAATACACTATGTTCAAAAATTTGTTAAAAAAGTTTTCAATGCTTATCAAAGTCAACTTTGTTGTCAATTCAACCACATGTACAGGACATACTGAGAATTGAAATTGCGTTAAAGCTGATTTATACTTCTGCGTCAATCGCATGCGTATGGTCAGGCACAGCCTTCGCGAGGTTGCATAGCGCTCACCATGTCTGATGCTGATGTGCACCTCTCAAAAAATGTAACTACATGTCGCAATGATACATAGCGCAAGCTCTGTGATTGGTCGGCTTGGTATCGCTGACGAGTTTGGGTGGTGCTGAGAGCCACGAGCCCGAAGGAGCAAGTGTTTACAAGTGTGGAGTCCCATGAGGTAGCTCCAGATGGAGACTTTTGTTTTGTGTTTACCTTATGATTAAAGTTGTTGCGTTCGCCGGTTCCCGCTGCTGAATAAGTGAGTTTTAGCTACTTTTGCATGAAGGTAGTGTTTAGAAAAACAAAAAAACTGTGTAGGAACTCGACAGAGAGGAACAAAAACCTATTGCCAGCTAGCGTTTAGGAAGTGTTATTGCAAAGCAACAGAAACAGCATGCAGAAGTATAAATGCACGACTACGCGCATGGCAGCAGAAACACAGAGTACAATGGGTGATCAAGATACCCTGAGCTCTCTTTAAGACATAATTAAGGTAAATTACCATTGGACCAATAGTTAAAACCGAAAAACTGTTGTTGTTATTAAAATAATTATTAATATATTGAAAATAAATCACCATATTGTACCTCTGAAAGGCAGAAATTTATATTCCAACCCCATAATTTCCATTTTGTTGCTTGTTAGTAAATAGAAGCATTCAAAAAGTCACTCCAAACCAAAGTGAATGTAAAGAAAACCTGTAAAGATGTCTGTATTTACCCTGATAAAAGCTTGCAGAAAATACTGGATGTAGCAAATTGAAATAATATATACTAAACAAGATAAAAGGTAAATTTTATATTTCTTTGATGTAATACACAATATGAAATGCTTCTTTAAATTTGAACTATAATTTAACGGTGCAATGTTCTAGTTAACGTGTGTGTGTGTGTGTGTGTGTGTGTGTGTGTGTGTGTGTGTGTGTGTGTGTGTGTGTGTGTGTGTGTGTGTGCGTGTGTGCGTGCGTGCGTGTGTGTGTGTGTGCTTTAAGTGCACTGAGCTCTTGAGGTCTGTTGTTAACAGCATGAGTTAGTGAAGGCCTATGGAGCCAAGACAGGACCAGGCCGTCTGTATGATGAATGACTGCTGTATTAATACACCCCTAGACCTTCCTATTACTCTTCCATTTAGAACATTTATCTTCCAGCCTTCAGGAAATATCATGTGTAAAAAACCAGTAACGCAAATACGTATGTGTGTGTATGTGTGCATCATTGTAAATACATGAATCTGACAAGTGCTATCATTCTCATTGTTTATGTGGAATACGCTTCTGTCATCATTCGCTCTGTTTTTAGCCCATTTACTGCACCCGAGAGATTGTGTGTATACAGTATGGGTGAGTGCGGCTGATGCTGTTAACCTTTAAATCTAGAGTAGTTTGTGTTTTAGATATTTCTATAATGGCTAATGGAGATTCTATAGCTGGCATCTAGCAAATCTTCTATCATGGGGAATTGCATGTTAACCTCCAAAAATGCTGCTATTCAGCCAAAACAAAGCAACCATAATCGGCCAGAGTCAACCAAATCCCACAACACTGCTCCCCCACATTCACACATGATCCAGAGCTGCACAAGAACCCGTCCTCTGTCCTCTCCTTCCCAAAACATCACACATACACACACATCTACACACTGAAACTTGTGTCCACTAGCCTATGAGAGCAATTACTGCAGATAAGAGCTAAAAGAAGAGAAGGGAGGTGGAGAGAGAGTAGTTTGGATGTAAGGTGTGCTTTAAACGTCCAAAGAAAAGAAACTCTAGCTTCTCTCGCTTTCAGCAGGAGATGGCAATTACGGAATGCTGTGATGCTGCTCTTCTCCTCTCTGTTGTAAATAGGGTGCTCTGAGACGTTAAAATCTTTGTGAAAAAAGATTTGTGTCTGTGTCCAAAAAATGTAAGTGGTTTTTAGGCAAGAACCATGAGAGAAACTGAAACAGACTTTTGCTTTTTTTGCATTTGCAGAGTTAGCGATGAGGTTTTTTAGATGGGCTTTCCCACGACTGAATTTGATCCCTCCTTTTTTGCTCTTCCTCTTTCTTGCAAGTATGCGATTTCTCTGGCTCCTCTCTTCTCCATTCTATCCTTTCTGTCAGGTCAGTCGGTGCCTGCCAAAAAACACTTTCTTGTCATACAACACTTTTCCAATTTGGTTATATGTCAACGGTGTAAGTAGTTTAGTTTAGACAGGCAAATATGTGAGATTATGTAGAGGGGTGCATTAAGCTATGGGTTTAAAGCAGACATAGAGATGCGTGTCTTCATAGATATAATGCTTACGGTTATTTCTACCTAAACTAACAGTTAAAATGTTGTTTTATTAATGTCAGCTATGAATAACAGTTCTTATGTGTATATTATAGGTGCATTTGGGTTTGTTTTAATTGAATTAAATAGTTAAATCTTGATAAAGTTTTACTCAGAGTGCTGCGACTGTAAAGTCTTAACTCAAAGTCTCGTCTTGTTTCTTCAGGATTGCCCTATGGGTTTAAAGTAAAGTACCATGGCTGCAGCAGGCAATAGTAGCTCAACAATAGAGCAATGAGTTGCTGAAAAAAGCAACTTTTCCCCCTCTGTCTCAGCGCACGATGTGACTACAAAAGATTACATTTTTAAAAAAGTAAATTATTCATTATTTATTTAACTTTTTGATCCTTTTTGAATGATGCTAATGGTCTAATCTGATTCAATGATTTATGCTAAGATAAGCTAAAAGTGCTGCCATCAGACCCAGAGATTGGCTGAATAGCTTAATTGTTTAACACTAGGAGAGTTGAAAAATGACTCAAAAAGTGGAGTTTTTGTAATGTTCAAATTTAAGAGTAAAATGCATCCTGTGGTAAATGTGACTTGACAACACTTGCATGTTGTGCTGTACGTCATAAATCTATGAGTTTTATAGAATTCTATGAAGTTCATGAAAAAACTTTTAAAACTTTTAGGAAAATCTTAAGGAAACCATTGACAAATTAGATGTCTGGGTTTTGTAAAATGTGTTGTAATAACGTCTGCTAGTGATCTGTTACAGTGTATCATCTGCCTCAGGTAAACCTTTTTCCCCTGTTCTCAATAAGTGTGCTGAAAACATACACCCATCACCCATGATTGTGCGCCCACCTCCTGTTATGTAATAGCATAACAGAGGCCAGCCAATGAGAACTGATTAGTATACAACCTCATCAGTAATAAGTAAAATTTATACATAGAGGTCAAAAGCCTTTAAACAACACAGTATAAAAATATAGTTTTTTAATTTTGCGATGGCCCATATTTTACTCAGCAGCTTTTAGAGGATAAACTTAAATTTTACTGAAACTTCTATCGCTTTGATTAAAGCTTAAACAATTTCAAATTAATTTTGTCATTATTCACAATTTGGATGAGTCAACAAGCACAACAGTTGCTACACTAACAAAAAAATGACTGCATGCTCAAATGACTTATTTAAAATACAATTCAAAATACAAAAGTTTTTTAGGGAAAACTTAATGGTTTTACGTTTATTCTACTTAAATCAGTAAAAAAAGATTAGTTTTTTTGTGACCGACTTTGCACACTAATATGATCAGTCATGAATTTCGCTCAAAGGTCAAAGTCCCATTCACCTTCCACCTAAATAAAAATGAATGTATTCATTATTATATCTACAATTATTTAGCAGAACACAAAGCAAATGTGTTTAAACAAAAAAAAATGTAACTTATTAAAGCATTTTTATGAGAAAGTATATACTCTTAGACAGAAATTGCTGAAATTGTTGTCCTGAAATATCACAACACATTTCTCTAACAGGCATGAAGCAGACTCCCTAGTTTTCCATTTTTTGAGATCGCTGAATCCAACGCAAAATCAACAAATAGTCGCAATTTTTTGCAATCCAGCAAAATTCTTATATTAAACACAAAATAATTGCAAAAATTTAAATAATCTCATAAAACATCCAATTCCAAACCTTAGAATCAAATTAGATTCATTTCATTTTGTAATTAATTGTTTTACATGACTCATAGACGTTGCATTTGCAGCGCACTTGATGTATTTGAGTGTTTCTCGAAAAATTGTCTCACTCACTCACCTCACAATCATTACATTACACGGAAGTGGGAGGAAATTGTTTTGCAGCCGGGGTCTCCACAGCGGAATGAACCGCAAACTTATCCAGCATATAGTTCACGCAGCGGATGCCCTCCTAGCTGCAACCAATCACTGGGAAACATCCATACACACTCACTCACTCTCATACAGTACGGTCAATTTTAGCATACCCAATTCACCTGTACCACATGTCTTTGGACTTGTGGGGAAAACCAAAACACCCACGCGAACACGGGGAGACCATGCAAACTCCACACAGAAATGCCAACTGGCCCAGCTGAGGCTCGAACCAGTGACCTTCTTGCTCTGAGGTGAACGTGCTACCCACTGCGCCACTGCATCTCCCATCACGAAAGGTGACATCATTGTTTATCCACTTTAGAGAACTTCACCCTGGATGAGATGTTTGACGTCATCCATCTGTGACACATTCAACATCCCCTACTCTAAACCATTCGTTTTAATGCCTTAATAATGAAACCAGAAAAAGAATCTTTTTTGACATATTCCCGAGGTGCTTTAAAGTTGATTGCATCATCAGATTCGAAACTTCTATTGGTTTTTGGTTTTATGCTCATCAGTTGTGGCAGTAATGCACCTTAATGTTGGATGCCACTCTCCATAAATCACAAAGAAGATAATGAAGCTTGTAGCTGAAGTTGCCTTCAAATTTGTTTAATTGAAAATTGTGCAAATGTGCAATGGCCATTAAACAAAACAGATGTTGGTGAACATGTCAAAACAACAATCAAAGACCACACATTTTAGCCAAGGGTTACAGGAATATATTTTCCACTAAAATTGTCTCAGATGACTAAAAATGTGGCTAAACTCACAGTGTGAGCAGGGCTTAAGGCAGGGAACCTCAAACCTGACCCACAAGATCAACTTTAATGTAGAGTTTAGCTCTAACTCTTATCAAACACACCAGAGCATGCTAATCAGTGTCTTCAGAATCATTAGAAAATCACTGGGAGGTTGTAGCTAAAGTCTGCAGTTCATTGGCCCTCCAGGCCAAGATTTGAGGAATCTTCATTTTGAGAAAATTATCCTTTTAACACAACTAACACTTGAGTCATTCTGGGAGAGGTGGACATTATGACCAAAAGCTGATGAATTGTTGTGTTTCTGCTACCTCCTACTTGTCTGTATCCAGCAGTCCAGTGGTGACTAGTCATCCATGACGAGGGGTCATGACTTTTAGGTTACACTTCATCTGTAATTCTGCAGAAGGGTCATCTGAGAACTGAGATAACCACACATCCTATTGTATACTGTATCTCTGCAAAGGCGCATGTTCATAACTACAGGCAGTAAACACATACAGTCCCCCCACCCTATAATAACACCAAGGCATGACTCCACCGCTTTCTTATCTAGAGTGTGTGGCTGCTGTGCTCGTCATTGTGAGTTTATCTCCTCATCAGTGTGTGAGAGCGAGCCGAGCTGCTTCTGCCTGTGACACAGACAGACAAACAGCAGTACTTGAGAAAAACCCTCTGTGACTTACAGGCACCTGCAGCCATCTGAGAGCAGCAGACGAGCATATACACTTCAACCAGGTGTGGCGAGACCATCGAGATGTGCTGTGTGTCTTCAAATGCACAGATCAAAACATTAGCTTTGAACACCCACAGACACACATCCATTGGTTGCTTGAGGTTTGCACAGTCCTACATAGTAAAATAATGTCTCTTTCGGTGCGTGTGTGTGTTTTGAATTCTTTATTTGATTTACAGACTCTAAGTGACCACGTAACACATTTCAAAAAGAGAGAGAGAGACAGAAAGGTACACTTTTAATTACAAGACAGCTGAGTATAATGTTCCTTTGTCCTCTGTGTCAGGAACAATGCCAGCTATGTGTGAGGTGTGTTATGCTATTATTGTCCTTAACAGAGACATTATAGACACATGTCCCCACCCTTCTTTCTGTCTGTCAACATCAGGCTTTCCACCGCTTTTTGTTTAATTGTTAGGTTTTTTGTTTCTTGTTACTGTTTCTTTTATTTCAATTTGTTTTAGGATAATTTGTATCATTTTGTTTCACTGGATTAAATAGGTATGGGTTGCAATGAAGTGTTAATATTTAGATCATATCTGTTTTATTCTATAAATGTCTGAGAATATTTTGATAAGTTTCAAATGGAAATATTTATTAGAGCACAGTGTTTCCTCTAGGATTTTTTGCCAGCTGTGGCGGCAGGCCTTTTTTACATAGATCTACCTGTGGTGTTTTTCAATGACAA
This sequence comes from Danio aesculapii, assembly GCF_903798145.1. Taxonomy (NCBI): domain Eukaryota; kingdom Metazoa; phylum Chordata; class Actinopteri; order Cypriniformes; family Danionidae; genus Danio; species Danio aesculapii. The sequence goes on along the minus strand of NC_079441.1, from coordinate 36,785,817 downwards.
ATGTCGTGTGCGTAGTATTAGAAGTCGAGATCGCATTTATGTAATAGCCTACGAGTATGCGAATCTCTTTGCTTGCGCGCCAATTTCCTCTGCTTGTGCACAAAACTTCTTGCACGCCCCCTCAAATATACGCTGCTCAAGCGGAGATCTTCTTGTGCGCTCTCAAATAAACAGTGCTTAAACAGTATTAATGCGTCCTGAAGTAAAGTGAAACGACTATACGTCGTGTTTGCTGGCCTCACGCATCACGCACCTGTCAGTCAGTCAGTACGTAACCTTAAAGGGTTAAACAAATGATGCACAGCACTACAACGGTTAGAGAAAAGTTTGCGCTGTTATAATTCACTTACCTTTTAATAAGTTTTGGTGCGATTATAACCCGCTATTAAAAAACACGACTGAATGTTTTGAATGAAAAGCTGTAATGTAGCTGTGGCGACCCGCCATGGAAGAATGAATGAAGCGAAAATCATGGAGCATATTTTAAATTTTGAACTTTTTTGGCAGAAAATGACAGTTGGTAACTTTTTTTTTAAATTAAACATATTGATTTCTTAACATGTCTGAAAACAAAATCTTTTTTAGTATTGTGACCAATTGTCATTTGATTCAAGATGCTCTAAATGACAACATTTATATTTTTAATGTGAAAGAACTGGCTTAATATATACTACAATAGTATATATATATATATATATATATATATATATATATATATATATATATATATATATATATATATATATATATATATATATATATATATATATATATATGTATATATATATACTACATTCAATAGAATTAATGACATTAATGAGGAACAAATATCATATTAATTCTAGATTGTGTCAAATATTATTGTTTATTTTTTCAGTCATTATATTAAGTTTTTTATTGTATGTCATTAACCCCTTTCACACATACAGACTTTTCCAGAAAAATACTGGCAATTTTCCTGGAAAGGGATCATGTGTGAACAGGTATTGAAAATACTGGTAAATTCGTTCTGACAATTTTCTGGAAAGAGAAGTTGTAGCATCCGGTAATTTGCCGGAATACTGCTCTTTCTGAACGCAGAAGGAACATTGCTGGAAAGAGCGCATTCACGATTAGAACGTGAGACGTCTACTCCAGCCAATCAGAACATTCAGACGCATTCACATCCATGCTGTTTACAAAAATAAAACCCTTTGAATATTTTTTTTCAATAAAATGCTTATGATACACAGCTGTTTGTTTACCTTCAAACACTGCTTCAGTTGCCTGACGCGTGTGCACGTGATGAAGTGTTTCGGTGAGTGCCAGCACACACACATATTATGAACATCTCGACATGCAAAAGTGTTCCTCCATGTTTTCAAGTTGTATTTTGAAAGGGATGTATGAATGGCCTTTTCTGGAAAAATTCCGGAACATCCATGCCTGTGTGAACAACACTTTTTTTAATTTACCGGTAATGTCGTTCCGGAAAATTTCTGGATATTTACAGGTATCACTGTGTGAAAGGTTCTATTATCTATCACTGGTCAAAAATACAGCTTTATTGGCACAATTTTAAACTTTATATATTCATTCATTCATTTATTCATTTTCCTTCAGCTTAGTTCCTTATTTATCAAGTGTCCCCACAGTGGAATGATCCGTCAATTATTCCAGCACATGTTTTACACAGCAGATGACCTTCCAGCCGCAACCCAGTACTAGGAAACATCCATACACACTCACATTCACACATACACGCTCATACACTACGGTCAATTTCATGTATTCAGTTCACCTATAATGCATGTCTTTGGACTGTATGGGAACCCAGAGCACCCTGAGGAAACCTACTCGCACACGGGGAGAACATGCAAACTCTACACAGAAACGCCAACCGACCCAACTGGTACTCGAACCAGCAATCTTCTTCCTGTGATGCGACAGTACTAACCACTGAGCCACCGTGTCGCCCATTTTAAACTTTCTATTTTTAGTTTAATATTTATAATACTGAGAGAATAAATAAGAGAATGTAAGTAAATACAGATATAAGATGGAGAAAAGGGCATGGTACAAAGAAAATGAAATAAAACAACATAACATGGATGAATTTACATACAAAAAATGTCATTCCCCCCTCTCTGTCTCTGACTCTCTTTCTTCAATAACAATGAGTTAGATGATAGTAATATGAATCGACTGCATGTTCCAAACCCTCCAGACCTCATGGGCTGCAGTGCAGAAAATACACAACATTTAGTATAGTAATATGATCGCTGCGTGGAGAGAGAGAAAAAGAGAGATCTGTTTTTACACCTGATTAGATTTACTGAAAAACACTGCTTCGTTTGTTGCAGAAATATGAGAGAAACGTATGAAATATGTTGGAGCCGACATCTGCAAGTCCCTGCATCCTTTTAAAGATGCTGTTCCAGACTCTGGTTTGGGACCGAGGCCCAGTTGCAACAAACCCTTTTGAAATTACGAAAACTTGATAATAATTACGAGGATATAACAGCTCTTCATGGACGTGCTCCACATGATTTATCTGAGCTTTATCTATGTGGCCCTGCCTGTCAGTTTCTGAGGTTTACACTTTGATGTGGTAGATCGATCTGCGTTAAGGCATGTCAACTCTCAAACTCACTTTTGCAGAGCTGATGCACACCATAATGTAGTTCTTATGTCACTGATTATTGTTATGCTGCGCACATCGAGTTCACAGAAACTGCTTTTCAAGAGTCTGGCATAAACTGTCAGAGCTGTCGCTTGTGTTATCTGGAAAAGAGAGAGAGAGAGATCTTGTGTGAGGGTGCCGTGTTTGTTGTTATTGCGTAAACCTGCAGCTGTGATGGTACTTTGAGTGTTAGCGGTTTGAGGATACAGCCCCGCTGCCAACCTACACACACACACGCACGTACACAAACATGCACACACATACCGATACCTACATTCTGTTCGTCTGCATAACAGCGCTTTATTGTTGGCGGCTGATCCTGGGTAATGAAATATGTTCTCGCAAACCACAGTGTGGCAAATAAGTCATTCTTCTGGAGGTGTGCCGACCATGAAAGAACCTCCCGCCAGCAGACACAGATTAGGAGATTAGCTATGCTGAATAACTGTCCAAGTGTATCTCCTTGGCATGAGATTATCAGTCACAATGGGATGAAAATGAGTGGAAACCCCATAGTGCATCTATCTGACCTGTCTCATGCGTAATCTTATGCATAACCCAAAGCTGTGATGTTTACTCCTGTCATAATACTTTTCATATTTAAACAGAGCTTTTTCTGTGCTCAAGGAATGGTATCTGGGCCTTATTCATAAGGATGAAACATGACAGTTTACATAAGATTGAAGGTATGAGTGATTTACATGTAGGAATTTGCTTTACTTGTGTGTCAGGAATAAAGCCCTCTGTTCTTAAAATATGATATATATGACAGACTTTAAAGAGTGAGATTACTTGAATTGTCATTTAATCCTTCACAGCATTTTGTTCCAATCTGTATCGATTATTTTTTTGTTCTGTAGAACATAAGATACTGTATTTCTCACTCTTATTAAGCAGTAAAAAGGTATTTTAGAGCTTGTTGTAGCTACAATAATTTATACTTGTAAACAAATACCTATAGATGTTTAACTTTTTTATTTTTACCACAGTCAAGCCATTTTCAATAATTAGGCTATACCTAAGCAGTGTTGGAGAAAGTTGCTTTTGAAAGAAATATTTTTCAATATTAAGTTACCCCTCAAAACGTAAATAGTTGCATTACTTAATTACTTTTTATAATAAGTAATGCGTAACGTTACTTTTGAGTTATTGTTGCACTACTTTTTATTACCTGGCTGAGGCTTGATCTCTTTCAGAACTTGATTTTTTCCTTTCTTTTTTTAAAATAGAGAAGTTCTACAATTAACAACGCACCGTATAACCTACACCTACATTTACCTTTAAAAAATACGTCAAAAAATTATATTTTAGGATAATGGTATTTGTGAACTTTCTCACCACAGAGCTCTACATGCTGTATTCAGATTATTGAAAGTTAAAAGCAACGTGTTTGAAGTACTTTTGTACTAATTAACAGAATATCTAAGGGGGGACCATCACAACTCCAAAATGTAACTAAATAAATAAACAAATTAAATAAGAATGATTAAAATAGGAGAAATAAAAAAAAAATGTTGTTTTAGCTCAATTTTTTAATCATTGTTTTTTTTCTTAAAGTATTTGGATATTTCTGAATCTCTTTTAATTTATGCATTTGCATTGCAGTCATATGTTTTAGTCTACTGAGGATTTGGTGACACCCATGTCACTTGTGCTACTTTAGTGCTCAGTTTTATTCAATTTAGTTCAATTCATTAACTTTATGTATATTTAAAGTGCTCTTCAAATCTTCCCAATGCCCTGTGCAACCTGATTTCAGTCAACACTTGAACAGATTTACTTAGCAGATCTCTTTGTAGTTAATGGCTTTAAATCTTAATTTGGCTTGGTTGATAAGGTATAATAATTAGGATGGATCTTAAAATGGATCTTAAAATGAATTGTGACCATTACAGTACCCAGAGACCATAGACATTTGTTCTATTCAGTTCAATTCATCTTTATTTCTATAGCACTTTTACAATATAAATTGTGTCAAAGAAGCTTTTGTTCATAAAAAGATCACTAAATGATGTCATCAGACTGGGATGAGCCCTAATTGGGCACAGGAACCCCTAATTACTTGTAAACTTTTAAACACCTGAACACACACACATACACACACACACACACACACACACACACACACACGGCATTGCTGTGTTTATCTTTATCTCTCTCTAAACGCATACATTCCTGTCAAACCATTGGTTAGTATCAGACAAGTGTCAACATGGCTTCTCCACTCTTAGTGAAGCAGAATGTTCGAGACCAAAAAAAAAACATGCTAGTTTATCATAGCCAGTGTGACAGGAACACAACATAGCAACATGCCAAAATGAACACTCCCAGATCCCCAGGTTTTTTTTTCTGTCTTCCCACTGCGAACAGAGAGACAGGTCTGACTGGATTAGGTGTCTAGACTACAGAATTAACCTAAATAGAACAACATTTGTGTACTTCACCTGCAGATATCTATTATATGTGGCAGCTAGAGATTATAAAGCTGTGATGTTGCTTTCAGCCATTGGAGTGTGGGTGTTTCCGCCTCTTGATATGGTGTTATATTAATTGGTATTTAAGCCTAGTTAAACATTGTCATGGAGCACATCCATTTACAATGTCGTTTTTATTCATTGCCTGACATAAATGGATTATTGGTAGATAGCTTTGATGACTTCGTTATTCATGATGGCCAATCTACTAAATATTCCACGCCTCTTTAAGGTTTGGTTTAGTCTGCAAAGGCACTGGATCAGCGGTCTTTTTAAGTCATTGGCTGTCAAAGCCTCTTGCAAACATTGAGTCATGCATAAAGAAGGAGATATGGAAGATCTTCAGAGCTTTTCCTCTGAAGGTGTAGCTGTGTTGGAAGTGACTCAAAGGGATTTAACCATTCCAGTTGTCTGCTATTCTGAATATAGAGAGTCTACTATATCTGCTATGCCAAATTTAAGCAGTGTTCACATGTGATTCTTGTTATCGTAATGCCATTTTGGATATTGACTTTGTTCTTCATGCATGAGCGTGCATAGCCATTGTAATGTTTTTGGCTTGAGTCTTACAGTCTCATTCACTTCCATTGATTTTTAGAAGTTAAAAACAGCTTGTTTAGCTTCTTAATGTTGCAAACTGATGTTTTCTTATTATAGTACTCTATTTTTTATGTATATTCATGACCACACTTGTTTGTAGAGTAAAAAGTTTGCTAATGTTTATTAATCCTAGTCATTTCTGCCATGGGCAACTGAATTGGAAGTTCTGAAAACCAATTGAAAAAAATGAGCGCACTTCCACATTGCAGAATAAGGTCAATACAGATACAGCAACATGGGCTTTGTTTACACCTTGTATTAAAATGCATTTTTGTTGATCTGATCCAAATACAGGTGTAAATAGAGTCTAAAATGTTCTGTTTTTCAACACTTTTCAGAGAGAATCAAAAATGTATTTGATTGGATTGGTTTCATAAACACTCATGTGGTCACGAAGAGCACCTTTTCTCTGCCTACAGACCAAATATGTGGTCATTGTGTTGTGAGAAAACATTCCAAAATAAGCTATTCATACTTTTCTGTGTTGTACCAAAATCAAATCTGCCATCCATGTCCCTTTTAATGTGTTTCTGCTTGCATGTAACATCCCAGGTAGCAAAGAATTCTGGCCCAGATTTGGCATAAAGCTGGCACCGCAGACATTCATTCAGCAATGGCATACAGCATGTGGGCCAAACATGGGTCGGGTTTGGCAGAAGTGGCACTGTCTTTAAGGTAGCACACGTGATATGGGCCAGATGTAAAATGTAGTATTGGCCCAGATGTTACAAATTGATATGTGGGCCACGTAAGTTTCTTGACCCACATTTAAAATACCTAAAAATTATTTATGAGTAAAAAAATTTGTTTGATACACTAAGTCATTTCTTCCTGTTTGTATCTTATGCCTTCATAATCCATAAAATCCAGGAAACAAAGAAGATTTAATTATTTGAATTAATTAATCTATTTGTTCCTGTATGTTGCAAAAGAACTGAATTCAACCAACAATACATATATTTAATAAACCAAATTATAATTTTACAAATTATTCTAACCGTACTAACCATTACCATTATTAATGCACCTAAAGCATAATGCTTCATGGGTTTATCAATTTCACTGCAGTTGTGACACACCAAGTCTGGCTTACAGACAATGACATGGGGTATATCTGGCCCAGTTATTGGTTGTTGACTTGGCCAAGACTTGTTCTACTCACTTAAAAAAGTTGGGTTAATAATAACCCAACAGGTAACCCATAGATGGGTCAATTTGGCACCGACCTTCTGTTGGGTTATTGTAACCCAATCCATTGGGTTGATAAGGTTAACCCAACAATTTGGGTTATAAAAATAACTAATTTGTTGGGTTATTTTGCCAAAAAGTGGCTTTACCCCTAAATAATAATAATTTATTATTATTATTATTATTATTATTAATAATTATTATTATTATAGTAGTAGCCATCTTTATATGAAAATAAAAAATACACAGCTTTTATTACATTGGCAAAGCTTTATTTAAATCCATGAATTTAGTGCCACATCTTTCACAATAACAAACGCCTGAGAGCAGTCTAGTTCATCCCCAAGCAGCAGGATAAGAGGGTTCTGTCTCTGTTGCTCCTCCTCCTCTAAGTACTGAACGAAATACAAGTATACACACATAAATTAAATAATGTCCAGCATTTATTGTCATAAATAATGCACCTATAAGTCGCAAATCAACAAATTCTTGTTTTTCCTCCTGGTATGAGGGCCGAACCATCTTGCTGCACAATCTGTATGGCAGTGAAGAAATGATAGCTGGCTGAGTTGTTAAAGTGACATCTCCAAAGTGGGATCTCCAAGGCTGTCTTTATATCAAACAGAAAAAAACACAATAATTAAACTCAAAACAAGACCCTCATATCAAAGGTGAAATGCTATAAATTGGGATTAAAACAGAGCTGTTATGCAGGATTGTCTCACCAGATGAAATGTCTGCTTGAACTGGTAGATCCAAGGCTCTCTTCTTTTTTTGCAATACGAGAGGGTCCGCAGTAATGCATCTCCCCAAACCTCAAAAAGTTTCTTTGGTGTGTGGGTATAAAATACCTGTCCTGAGCAATCTAAAAATAAATAAACAAAAACAGCACTTAAATCCACGCCATGCAAACAGTACAGTGGATTTATTAAAGGGATATTTTACACAAAAATGGAAATTCTGTCATCTGTAATTCACCCTCCCCTTGTTCTAAATCTCTCCTCAGATGAACACAAAACATGATATTTTAAACAATATAGGTAACTAAACCATTCTTGGTCCACAGTGAAATTCCATAGCGTTTTTGTCTTCTGTTGAAGTCAGTCGGGAGGGGACTATTAAGTTTTTCATTTGCTTTGTCCTTTAAAGTTTTCATTTGTGGTCAGCAGAAATAAATAAAAAATAAACAAAAATCAACAACTTGAGGGTGAGTAAATGATGAATACACCCAAAAATCAGGGAAACACCCATACACTACGGGCAATTTAGTTTATTAAATTTACCTATCCTGCATGCGTTTGGACTGTGAGGGACATGCAAACTTCACACAGCAATGCCAACTGACCCAGCTCCAGAAAATGATGGATTCGCCTCTGCTGCTGAATGAGGGTGTTTCACCGATTTTTGGGTGTATTCATCATTTACTCACCCTCAAGTTGTTGATTTTTTTATTTTATTTTTTCTGCTGACCACAGATGATAACTTAAAGGACAAAGCAAAGCAAAAACTTGATAGTCCCCACTGACTTTAACAGAGGAAAAAATGCTATGGAATTTCACACCAAGAATGGTTTAGTTACCTACTCCTCCATATACCAAATGATGTTCGCTCCAACCTTAAAACAGAAATTTTAAACTTGCACATGTACGCCGGACCAAATAACAACAAAAATCATGTATTTACCCAGTTTAGCAATGGAGAAAAGATAACTGGAAGGCTGTAAGTGGTCATCTCCAGGGGTACCTTAAACAGATAAAGAGAAAAAAAAAACAATAAAAATGCGCACTTTTAGCTGCAGAATTAGTCTTTTATGTGAGTTGTTAAGGTGCATCACATTTGCAAATTTGGTGGGCAAATAAGGTCCATTTTACATGGTCAATTGTGCACTGATGTTCATCAGTGTGCTTAATTCTCATGCTCAGAAACTTCAGAAACAAGAGTCAAACTCTTGATCACAGATTTCTACTGAAATAACAGTCATAACGCATTAATTAATATAAATAGGTTAATGTCTGTAATATCTCAATTTGGTCAAATGTTCCAGGAGTGGAGTTCTGAAATTTCTGAACTGTGCTTAGACTCTAAATCAGTCATCTGTAATTACCTGTGGCCTCATGCCTGATACAGTCTAATACCAAATTCACACTGAAATAAGGCACAGAAACACTTTTGAAAGAGACATTTGTGTCTTTACACACTACCGGTGCTGTTCAGAGAAGTATAAATGCATTTACAGAAGAATTACAAATGTATCATTTGATTTTAAGACATATGATGATGTAAAGACACCTTTACAACATATGATACTGCTTAAGTGTGTGTATCTGTGCATTTTTACATCATGTAAATATTACAAAATACAGAGCTGTTGTTTTCTCACCTTACTCAACAAGATTATCAAGGAGGATTAAAGCTCGCTCTGTCCAGAGCAACCTACAATGAACAAACAAACAAAAAATAAAATTAACCACAAATTAACATGAGCTGACAGACAACATTTATCAGTTGAGTGGTCACAGCATCACCTGAATTGAAAACTGGGCAAGGACAGTGTATGTTTAAGGGCTTTGCATTATTGTTTATTAGCATATATTACTACTATTATTATACAAAGATTCTTATATGTATAATTTTTTTAAGCTTATATTTAATTGTTGTATGACATATATAACCGATTAAACATTTATATTAGCATCTAACATTATCAGGGTTGTGGTTTCATCCCTGTATGTTAGTATAAGATGTAGGGAAAATGCAATTTTCAGGGCCTTCAATATAGTACACACAAACAGTAATATTACCATTTACCTTTCAATAGATAATAATCAAGTACCTTGAAATGGATCATGAATCCTCTTCTGATAAAAGATGATGTAGCAAGCTTCTGCTCTGCTCGTCCAGGATAACTTTCTCACGTTGCGATCCATTCACCGCCCTCTAGCGGCGATTAATAACCAATAATAATATAATGCTCAGATTCCGTACTTCTTGGGAAAACTAGCAACTTCCTGAACAAAATGTAGCACATATATGTGTCTATATTAGTATTTAATTGTTACAATATAGTTTCCTAGCGAAAGGACAGTGTTTTTAGACAACATAACATACCTTCAACAAGACTGGACGCGACTCCGGTTTGATGTCTCTGCTGGGTCCTAAAGACGATATTAACGGCGGAATATCTCAAATACGTGTATCATTTCCTCCAAAACAACCGTAGAGATGAACACGGAGGTGGAGAAAGCGTTTTTATCCGCATATAGATCGGCTATGAAGCGCGCACGCTTGTATCATCAATAATTAAGAGTCCAGGTGAAACAGATATAAAAAAAAAACACGACACGAGGAGGCAATTTGATTAAAAAAAAATAACAATATTACTGCATTAGAGCTTGCATAAACTTTATAACGCAAGAGCAGCATCACGTAGGCATATTATCACAGCGGTTCTGTGTCAGATCAATCAGTTGACTTGAAATTTTAAAATTGTAACCCAACTGGTTGAGTTATTAAATAAATAACCCAATAAAAGGTTTAAAATAACCCAACAAAGCACCAAATATTTTTAACTCAACCATTGGGTTAAATAAATAACCCAACGTTTTTTAGAGTGTAGATATAGTCCATGTTTAGTCCTTGTCAGGAAGACAGACTTGCTCTAGTCATGTACCGTAATTCACTGCATCTGATTGTGTGGGCCAGAGCTGGACCAGAGAGACTTTGCTATGTGGGATAGGTTTGTTTACCCTCGTGCACTGAACTATGTGCTTCTGTGAAAGTGATATACAGTTTGATGTAATAAGAAGGAAACATTCTATTGAAATCCAACCACAAGTTTTAAGAAAAAATGCATTTGAACTGGTTAATACCAGGTGGAAGCAAGCAGCAATGCATTTTGACTGACTGCTTGTGATCAATTAACTAAAAATGCACGTGAAGGGGGAAACAAGGCCTTGAAGATGCACAAATAAGGGTCTTTCTGAGCTGCTGAAGAGTAGAGTATCGGCTGTCTGTATAATCTTTACAAAGGTCTTTAACACACACTTTAGAGATGTGCTTTTCTCCTTAGACCTCTCATTATCACATGCCGACTGTTTGTCTAGTCACACTTGCTTACCAGAAAACAACCTGTGCCGCCATCAGTCTTTATTTCTCTCTGTTTATTAGTCTCTTCGAAACCCTTCAGTCAGTGCCTCTCGTTAAAGTGACACTACACGTTTTAATTTAAAGGAGCTTCCTCATTTGTTATATATTTTAGTAACCAAGTGTTATTAAGTACTGTATAAAACGTGTTTAAAAAAGCATATCACTAATTATAAAAACACTGATAGTTCTTGCTTAAAGAGAGTAGTCACGTTTATATGAGCTCATGGCAGTGTGTTGACAGAGGAGAGAGTATGTCAGTGAACTTGTTAGTCCACTTCTGTCATCAGTGTTAGGTTTGTCTGTAAATGAATCCAGAGTCATGTGATTCTAGATCTGTTATTTCTAACAGTATAGCGACAGTGTGTATCAGTTTTTCTTCACTCAAGCAATCATACATGTCTTTGTGACTTAACACTTTAATAAAAAAAAAATAATAATAATTTTGTGGTACAGCAGCTTATTACTAAAGTAGTACACTTAAAAACTAACTTGCCCTATATTGTTTTTGCAATTGAAAGATTCCTAATGGTATTGTAAGTGTTCATATTACTAAGTCAATGTATGGAAATGGCATTTTTCTGATAGTAAACAATCAAAAATATCTCAGCAGATTAGTCCAGAAGATGTGTTTGTGAGGTTTTGTCTCTTTGGCTCCTCTCTCTTACACTGTCCCAACGGAAGATGCTGCAACATGGACACAAACTGCTTTCTTAACTACTAACGGTCTCACCAACCCTGACAACAAACTGGTTACTTCACCATTTTTTTTATAGATTTTTATTTTTGACTGCACTCAGAAAAAGATTTGTATTTGATGTATTTGATGTATTTGATGCATTTAAATTGCATATTAAAAATCAATTTGTATTACAGTGATTACATAATATAAACCAATTATTAATCAAAAGTCAAATATATTTTCTTATATTTTTAAGTAATATTGTTTAGACAACATAATGCAATATTCAATTAAATTCCATATTTGAATCAATAAGCAATATTAAATGCTATATTTTAATCATGTTCATGTTTTGTTTTCCACTAAATGCACTTAGGTATAATTACAATATCCCTGACTGATGCGTTTTGATTATTTAAATACAGATTTAAGATAAGATATGATCATAGAATAAAAACAACAATAATAATATACCATGCCTTTTTTTAAGAAGCAGAAGAAGTTAGTACTTATTTCAGAGCCTTATTTAGGACTGAAAGATAAGCAAAACATTACATGTATTAGTTTAAATAAAGACCAGTCCAACTGTTTGGATCTTTATATACAGCAGTGAAAATTCAGCAGTGAAATTTTAAACCACACTGAACTGAACTAAACTGAACTTCAACTCTAAAAACTGGACCTACACAGTTTCTATTTACTAGAACTTCTATGTTAAGCTGCTTTGATACAATCTACATTGTAAAAGCGCTATAGAAATAAACATGAATTGTTTATTATATACGTATCTGTAATCATAAACGCAGGACTTCAAGTTTAGTTTTGCTAATGATATTTTGCCTAATATGACTGTACCTAATATGAGCCATCTCAAACACACACACACACACATATATATTATATATATATATATATAATAGGTAAGGTAAATAAACTGTATCGACAAGATATTTTAAAAACGGTAAAACCTACTAAGAAATCAAAAGAGTTTTAAGTAAATTGCACAATAACATACAACGGACAGAGCAAGTTTATTAAATCAATGATCCATAAACATTGGCATATATTATCTTCTGATGAATCTTTAAATAACAAATTTTAATATAATCCATTATTTACTTTATAGAGATCCCAAAGTTTATCAGATATGATTATTAGTTCCGATACAGTGAGAAATAGGAAATCCACTTTCATACAAGGTTGTTTTCCATGCAGAAATTGTGCCGCATGTCAGAATTTGATAAAGTGCAAGGAATTTTTGAATCCAGCAGCAGGTAAAAATATTAAAATAAAAACATGTATTACCTGCTCTACTCGTAATATAGTCTACATGTTAAAATGTCCGTGCCACAAAATATACATCTTCACACCAGCAAATTAGCAAACATAAATCAAAGACAAGACAACTTCAGCAGAAGCAAGACACTATAGATTTTGGACATGACGTTAAACAACTAGAATGCATAGGAATTGAAGAAGTGTTTGAGTCACATAGAGGAGGTGATCTAAATAAAAGATTATTACAAAGAGAAGCGTTCTGGATTCATAAATTGAAATCACTTACACTAATAGGAATGAATGAGGAGTTGGACCTTACTGTGTTTCTTTCACAGTTTGTTATTTAGCTATAATATTAGGAATAATGGAAGTTGTAGTGACACAAATAATGAGATGAAAATGGATTTTTAATGTTTTTGAACTGTTGGAATTTCACTGTATTGACGTATACGTAAATAAGGGAATGAAAATAATTAATATGCTATTTTCCTATAAAATGTTTTTGAAGGTAAGGGTATTTCTCATCTGGTTGATTATGATATACTGAAATGAAAAAGAGACTGTTTGTAATCATCGAGTAGCCGTCTAGATAATTGACACAATATAACAATTGTATTTTTTAATGTTTTGGACTGTCGGAATTTCATTGTATTGTTGTAAATATTCTATTTTACAGTGAAATAATGTTTTTGAAGGTGAGGGTAAATATTTGTTGTGTGGTTAGTTATGTGTGTTGAGGTGAAGGTTAGATTGTCTTTAATCATCGAGTGACCGTCAAATGTGTTTTTTAATGTTATGAACTGTCAGATTTTCATTGTATTGATGTACACTTGGCAAATGATGGTAATTGATACGCTATTTCTCTGTGAAATAATGTTTTAAATATGAAGGTAAATAATCCTTATGTGGTCAATCATGGAATCATGAAATATAAATTAGATTGTTTTTTGATCATTGAGTGGCCGTCTAACTAATGACGCAGTGTAATTATGGGATAAAAGGGTGGATTGAGAGGATTGTACCACACACTGAGAGAGGCATTGTGCTGAAACATTTGTGTTTTTGAATCACCCGAAGAATGTAAAAATAAAAACTGTACGAAGCAATTACTTGAGTGCGAATCATTACCGTTTTGAATACTATATATATATATATATATATATATATATATATATATATATATATATATATATATATATATATATATATATATATAGTGCAATCTGTGTGTGTGTGTATATATATATATATATATATATATATATATATATATATATATATATATATATATATATATATATATATATATATATATATAAGCAATATTGATGAGAGACAGAGTGTAAGCTGTGTAAAGCAGATCTCTGTATGCGGGCGCCCATCTCACAGTGCGCCTGTCTTCAAGAGAGTAATGGGGGGGGATGTATGTGTGCATATGAAAGCGGAGCCAGGTGTGTGTATTTCCGCTGTTATGCTCCTGTTATTTAACCTCTGCTGCGTGAGATTTGGAGTCTGATAAGACTGCAGCGCTTACTAACAGACGCTTGGTCACTCAGTCGCACTGTTTCTGAAGGAGATAGGTGTTCGGTAACCACAGCCCCGGGGCCAAGCCCTGCCCCCTCGGCCACAGGAAGTGTGGAGACTGATAAACACACAGCACTTCCTCTTTCTGCCCCACATCTTCTTAACCAGCAACTTCCTCACAGTACAGTCTTACATAACCCACACACACACAATCATGCACACTATCACCGCAGGTACAAACATGCACGCACGCACACACATAGCACTCACGAGTCGGGATAAACATTTAAAATCTAATATAGGTCTTGCAAACTATAATGGAAGATTAGGTCAAATGTGCATGTACCATTCGATCCTTTGTCATTGATCCAAAACAAACATAATCACCTGATTTAATCAGTGTTTTTATGTAGTGTGTTGTGATCTCACAGAATCACATGAACCGTCAAAGCTCTCACGGTGTCAGTGGTGAGAATTTAGCTTTATTCGACCATCGTTGTTTCTTTGAACAAGTCTGTGGACACATGATGTTCTCACTGACAGCTGTTTCTAGTCACTGTGCATCCAACAAGTGGCCTGAGACCAATAAACACTGTGCACGCACAAATACTCCACACAGGACCATTATTTTCCTTCTGGTACAAACAATTGCAGTTCATTTCTTACTTAGATTTACATGAGTGTGAAATGCATGTGTTTCTTCTCAGCCTTTTCCTCCATCCTGAGTGGATGTCACTACAGCCCAAACAGTTTTTGGACGTGTGCGTCCAGAGTGTTTCCGGTCATTTGTTAGTTTAGTTGTATATGTGTGCACTGTTTGGGGTGAACATTTTGATGGTCCCCCATTAGACATACTAACCATTCAGTTTAAGTAGTACAGTATGTCAGATTATACACATTAGAATGTTAATAGATTATGACTTCATATCTCTGCTTTTTGTAATAGTGACCTTTTTACCTCTTTTCCATCAGTTTCGATTTCATTATTGCCTTAAGAGATTTAGGGAACATCTTTAAATCATTATAAGCCATGCACCAAGCGATTCTTTTTATGAGATAATTACAAACTTTGATTTGAGGCAAAGAGATATATGGATATCTAACAAAAAATAGTTACATCACCTTTATTTCTGTTACACTTTACAATACAGATGGCATCAAAGCAGCTATACAGAGATAAACAGGTGAAAAAGAAGAATCAGTTATGAATGACCGTGTGAATGAAAATTGGTTGTTTTTGCAATTAAGCATAGCAAACCAATGTTAGACAATTTTAACCTTTTCATCTTTATTTCTATAGCGCTTTTACAATTGTGTCCAGTTTTCAGAGTTGAGGTTCAGTTTAGTTCGGTTCAGTTTAGTTCAGTTCAGTGTTGTGTAAATGTCCCTGCTGAAAGTCCAAACAATGGAGAGCAAATCCATCGATGCGCAGCTCCACAAGTCCCAACCAATCAAGCCAGTGGCGACAATGGCGAGGAACAAACTTCACCAATCGACGAAAGTGAAGAAAGAAAAAGAAATTTTTGTGGAAAAACCAGGCTCAGTTGGGCATGACCATTTCTCCTTTGGCCAAAATTCCTGTGCAGTCTAGGCGCCGGAGGGTGGAGAATACTGGATGTCCATCATGGATAATCTGCAGGTGTGAATAGGTCACCGGTGGGATTAATCCTTGAGGGATTAAATGAGAGAAAGAACTACAGTTTCATGAAGCAATGCAAATAAGACAATTGAATAAAAATCATGGATAAATATCAAATGTGTTCACTTCAAGTTATTGTTTACAAACAATATATTTGAAGTTTATTACATATTATTTTAGTTTATTGATTTATATAGCACATTTTTTAAAAATCTATTTCAAATTGTGTACTTTTGAAGAAAATGAATTGAGTTTAATTCTGGAACTTGATTGTTTTGACAAACAATAGCAG
>NC_079441.1:36459335-36464335 GCF_903798145.1 Danio aesculapii | reverse complement strand
GGGAAATAGGTCACTGAATAGGTCAGAATGGTCAGTAAAGCTGATTTAATAGCAAAACCTATATTAACAACCAGAACGTGAGCGCTGTCTGAAATGGCATCAATGGGAAGAATCCAGTTAACACTTTTACTACTACTTCATTGGGTGACAGTGAGAGGGGACAGTGAGCATTTGGATCTGTTTGGATATGTTGTGAAAGAGTTAAAGGCTGAGTCTGTAGGGGCTCACAAACGGCTTACATTCTCATATAACACTAACCCTCTCTCTTCTTCATCTTTTAATCCTGTGCTCATAAGGTTGCTAGATAAGTGGCCATGACTAACACGTCTCTCTCTGTCGTCTCTCTCTCTCAGCCCTTCTAATGGGGGAAAGAAGGGGAACGGCCCACATAATGAGAGACTTTACCTTCTTTTGAGACAAAATGGAACTGAAACTCCATCTTTGATGAATCTCCCTTTCAATATGAGCAATGTTTAAAGACGGAAGCACTAGACAGAGTAAGAAAAAGATGAAGGAAGGAAAGGACGTGGGATTTCATATACAGAAGAGCAGAAAGAGGCGAACAGCTCTGCTTCCTGCTCACATCTTCTGTTTGTTTGTGTCCTGATTTCAAAGCCTTCGAGCCACCCAAGGATAAACTTAGTCGCTTCATGCATCCTCGATCGATAACATTGTTGTCCATTCGGATGGACATTCCACCTGCCTGAGAATAGATAGAATTTTTTTTTTTTTTCCTGTGAACTTGGTACCACCAGTGGTGGATGAAGTAAACAAATCAAGTACTTGGGTAAAAGTAAAGCACTAGGCAGAGTAAGAAAAAGATGAAGGAAGGAAAGGATTTGGGATTCATCTCCTGATTGATAACATTGTTGTCCAATCGGTTGGACATTCCACCTGCCTGAGAATAGACAGAAATAATTACGTATAGGGTTTTAATTGAGTTTTAATGTGATTCATGTGAGGACATTGAATATTTTGTGTTGCCTGTTTTTTTTCTGTGTTATGTGTAATGTGAATGCTGATGTGGTTGTGTGGTGAAGCCAAAGATAAATTTCCACTTGTGGACAATAAAGAACATAAGGTAAAGATAACCTAATAATAAGGTACTCTGGTAAAAAATAACACCAACTCCTTTTCAGGTGTACTTGAATAAAAGTACAGAGGTAATTTATTATTTTATTTACATTACATCAGAACTATAGTGAATTAATAAATATTTGTAACAAAACATTTTATATTAAAATCAATACTTTGTTGTATTTCTGGTGAGAATGAATAATAACTCAGTGTTCAAATAAGTGAAACAAAATATAGCCTATGCTATGTAATTTAATATAAAAAATTATTAAACACAAAATGTGTTTAATGTGTGCTGATGAATATAACAACAATATAATATAGAACAACAAAATAAATGAAGCCCACCTGTTATTCAGTTGATTTGTGTCTAGTTTGTGATTCAGCAGTGAGAAACAGCCATTAACTTGTGTTATTTTAACATTGTTTAGTCTCTACGGCTAATGCTTTTCTTTCACAGTAAAATGTGCTAAAAGTCAGCATTGATAACACTGAGGATCTCCAGTTCATGACTTATTTTAACTCGGACTTTAATGAACTGGAAACCAGAAAATCAGTTGGATTCAGTGATCCATTAACTGGAGACTCACTCTGAATAAATCATTTGAATCAGGAATTTCATCATTTTAACTTGAGTTTGAAGGTGTTTACCAGCTGGTCAAATATTTTCTGAAAGTTTTCTTTTGTGTACTTTTTCAGTTCCTGATTCTTAAATTTTTCTCAAAGGGCACCTATTTTAACCCCTTTTACAAGATGTAAGATTAGCCTTTGGAGGTTCCAGAATGTGTCTGTAAAGTTCCAGCTCAAGATACCCATCAGATTATTTGTTATATTATTATTATTATTATTATTATTATTATATAATATTATTATTTGTTGTTGTTATTATTGTAGATGTTTTTGTAGCCTGTGCTTTTAAATGCAAATGAGCTGCTTCTCCCCGCCCAACATTCCCAACAAATGGCGTTTGCTGTACACACAGACACACCTATATTGGCGTTTACTGACACCATGCGGCTGTGGTGATTATATCGGTTAAGAATTACATAACCATTTTACTGTCTTTATTACAAACATGCTTTGTTTTAAAAATGTTTTAAACTTAGAAAAGTTCACAGAGAGTTGGACAGATATTTTAATCCCAGTTTATTTTGTTCTGTATATACATGTTATTATAGTAACATGGCACCTGTCAATCAATTCGGTGGGTGGGGAAAATTGCACTCCTACGTCACATTGTGGGATTTGAGTCCTATTTTAACGTCAGGAAATTAAAAAAGAGACTTTTGTGTTTATATCACTCCAGTATGACTGTGGTCATTAAAAATCCCAGGATGTCCTTCAAAAAAGAGTAGGGGTTTAGCCCCGGCATCCTGGCCAAATTTGCCCAATGGCCTTTGTCCATCATGCCCTGCTTACCATCCCCATATCATAATTCTGTCTGGCTTCATCACTCTGTCTCCTCTCCTGGTGTACGGTCTGGCGCTATATAGCTGCCGTTGTGTCATCTAGGTGGATGCTATACACTGGTGATGGATGAGGAGATTGTCCCCAAAAATGTGTAAAGTACTTTGAGTGTCAAGCGCTCTGCAAATGTAAGGAATTATTATTATGACTACCATGTAGTTAATGTCGTCTCAAAAGGAACACTATCCTTTTTTTTACTTAGCATAAATTCAAAGATTTTTTTCCAGACAACATTTAACGACTGCCAAATTAGTGAAATTTATGAGCAAATTACCAAATAATTCCTGTCATGAGAACAACCACATTCAACATAATCACTTACGTAGGGGAATTTTGCATGCACAATTTAAAATAAATAAAGAAATCAGACCTCTGCACCTGATAGCTACTACCCTTCCACTATGTGAGCCGTTTAGTGCATGAAGTGTTCAACATTCCACACTTAATATATTTATGGGATGAATAAGTGCATCATCCGGGTATTTAAAGTTCACTTATTCTTTTTGGAATAAAGGAATATTTTAGTAAAATGCACTACTAAAAAATGGCATATAAAAGTATGAGATTTGGTGTCCCAGCTCTAGCTCTGATACAAGCTTAGTTATGGATCATTGTTGCAGTGGTTTACTGTTTTGGTTAGTCTGAGGTAACTAGTCTACCACTCAATTCAGTTCACTTCATCTTTATTACTATAGCTCTTGTAGATTGTAACAAAGCAGTTTAACATTAATGAAGAAAAGAGAATAAAAACCCATAACAGTATTTAAAATTGTGGATCATTCCAGAATTTCCAGGAATGGTAGTACTGTACAATGCTGGTGTGGTTCAAGTAAAATTAAAACAGATTCATTTCAGTTGAGTATAAATGTCACTGTTGAAGGACGAGTTATATTGTTATAATTGAAATGTTTATAATACGCATTTTATGACTGGGTTCATATCTATTTGTGCCTGTCTACATTTGAAATAGAAGAGTTACACAAAAAGTGTCATTGACGGTACTTCTGACAGCAAAGCTGATGGTCGCACAGAAGACACCACGCCACAGGAGCGCAAACATTTCTGTCCAATAAACGGCTGGCTTTAGCACATGTGTGGTTTTCTTTACGATTTCTGGTTCACTTACAAAAAGGGCAGTGTAAAAGTGAACCACGTCCAAAAAAATGTTAAATCAACATCATGTTGGGTCTGGAGCAAAGCAAGTCAACTAATGAACTTTAAACTCACTGACCAGCGTAGACCACAATATTGAATAACAAATATGCAAGATGTGTAGAACATTATGAATCGTAAGCAAATCAGTTCAGTGAAAATCTTCATTCTACAGTTGAACACACACAGATTCAGTATAGGCTCTCTGATATGCTTTATTTGACACTCTTTATTTTTCTATATCTCTCATTCCCTGTTCCCTCTATCTTAGTCTGTGTGTTACAGTCTTTCTCTCTCTCTCTCTCTCTCTCTCTCTCTCTCTCTCTCTCTCTCTCTCTGTGGCAGAAGAGTTATTTACATCTCTACTGCTTTCATCTGGTATTCCCTTTGTGTCATTGTTGTGTACCCACAAACTCTCTAAAGTCACATCTTAGAAGTCTTCACTGACTTAACAAAGACGCCATTTCTGATTTCACCGTACTGATTTTTCTCTGTCTGTCGTCCCTCATATCTCGCGTCGTCTTGAATGCATCCTGAAGGCAGTGGGGATGATTATAGGCAGCTTTATGAGGAAGGGCAGAGCTCCAGGTCTGGTTCTGGTCCAGGCCTGGGCGACTCTCGGGGGACATCTAGATATAATATATTATAGCAAGGCACTTCAGAGGAAGTCGCAGACGCCTGCTTGCTGTAGCTAAGCCTTTGAAGCTGCTTGAAGTAGAAGAGCGCCATTGTCCTCAAAACCCTGTAGGCATGTTGCAAGAGAGACAGAGAGAGAGAGAGAGAGAGAGACAGAGAGCTTGAAAGAAAGAGTTCAAGAAAAAGAGAGAGATGGAGACTTTGGGAAGGCACTGTAAATGTCATCCTCATGTTGACGCAACACAAAATTCAATGGCCACTCGTGTCTCACTTTGTCCCTTTTGTCCTCTCTGAAGTGCATACAGATATAGTGGTTAAAGCTGTGTGTGTGTGCGCGTGTGTAGACGTGTGTGTGTCCGGCATGCACCTGTTCTGTTCTGACTTAGACTGCTCTGCTATGGAAGATGGATTAAAACCCTTTACCAGAGCAGTGTAACAGAGGCTGGTAAGCTGCTGTAAAAGTGCCTTGTAATGACACTGGATTATTCATAACTGTTTTTAGCAGCTTTGCAGCAAGACAAAAGACAACTGTGAGGAAAGAGAGATTTATTTGAAGAAAAGAACAGAGCTTCATCCAGTTTATGGGCACCAAAAAAGAAAAAAGAAAGCAGCCTCAGTAATCAACAATAGTGAAGACTAAAAGTATATTATATTATATTATACTATAT